>NC_142170.1:32204015-32477705 GCF_029865625.1 Vigna umbellata | reverse complement strand
CGCGATCTCCCATGGTTGTGTCCTGGTGCCACCACTAGTGCAGGCTTTGTAAAGTGGTTTTGAAGTGGTGCAGGCTTCGTAGAAGATGCAGTTAGTGAAGGAAGAAGAAGAAAATATATTTTTGTTTTTTAATTTTTTTTAATATAATTTCAAAACGGCATAAGAGAGGTTTAAAATTGAGAGAGAATGATGATTTCTGTAATTGAATTTCGAACTTTGCCCTTTTTGTATTTGAATTTCGAACTTTGCCCTTTTTGTATTTGAATTTTCACTCTTTTAATTTAATTTTTTAATTTAAATTTAAAATAATAGACTTCACCCACGTTTCTAATGACACGTGTGGTAAAACAACACTGTCAGCATGTCAGGTGACACAATACTTAACGCCGTCTGATCAATTTGACGAAAAGACCTTATTTGATTCAATTTTACAAAAATAAGGACCCAATTGAGACGCTAGAGAAGAAAGGGTCTTATTTGAGATTCTGGACGAAAATAGGGACCTATTGAGACATTAAAAAAAATGTAATGACTAATAGAATAAGTAAATATTTATAATATTTTAGAGGATCAATAATAAGTGGGACATAAATAAGTGTAAAAAACATTATTATTTGTTGTGAGGCTACGAACAAAGGTAAAGTTTATTGTAAATTGTGTCATGTGAGATACTTTGAAAAATTATACATTCCACACTCCAAATATATTATTATGCTTAGGTTAATAGCATGTGTAAAATTTGTATGAAATATTAATATTTTTAAAATTTGGAAAATTGGTATTTATGATAATATAAATAAAATATAGTTTATAATAAACTAAATTCAATTAATATATTTGTTAATTTGTTATTATATTTTAAGTTTATTTTATTTGTTGTTATAGTATCGTGTTCACGTAAACTTCTAAATAATGTGATAACAGAGAAAGTATACTAACTCAATATTATTTTTTATTCTCATACTCACAAGATATTATTTATTGACTTGACTATCAGAGTACCAGTGCGTGGACTTAGATTAATATGACAAAATTGTGATAAGAATATTTGGTGTCCACTGTGAAGATAAAATTTATTGAACTTTTACATTTTATACTATCATCACCTTGGGTAAAAGATATTTAATCACAATCAATAACCATCTTGCTCGTAGTATCATCAACATTTATGATCAAAATTTTGCAAAGCATTTAAGGAGTGTTAGTTTCATACTCCATCTATTTTCTACATTAATTTTTTTTTATGATGAGTATTTTATTAAAAAAATTGTGGATATATAATTGTGTCAATCAAAGTTTGCAATCAAATACCAACCACTCGTGAAGCTTTTAAACCAATTTGTGCACTGATCAAAGTTCAAAAGGCAATTGCAACTTTAAAACTACAAATTCTCCTCTCTCATCAAAACTTGGAGTTCTCCAACAAGAACGCGATAGTTTGGCTGTTGAGAGCATAATACACCATCTTGGAGATGAAGTTGTGATGAAACTCAAAATGATAATAACTTATAAATCAATCTCAACCACAAAATCCTAGATGTATAAGAATGTTGAATAAATGATCAACCTTGTGCAAAAGGTACCAGAAAAAACTAGGGTGAAAAAAAGATGAAGACCGAGCGATATTCTATGGTAGAGTATTAACATTATTGAGGATTTCTAAAGAAAATTTGTATAAAGGGACTGGGGAAAATTTTGTCTAAGAAGGGGGGATTGAGGAAAACTTTGTCTGAAAAGGTTTTTTAACTTTATTTACTGTGACTCACTTCTCTCTTAGAAGTCTATTTAGAAAATCTTCAACAATATTTCTCTATAAAAAACTTATATACATCTCATAACTAGTAATTTTGTTAGTATTAGAATCAACTTACACCATTTTTCATTCAAAGTCAAAATTTTTACCAAAATCATCTTAAAAAAAAGAAATTACTCATTATTAGTACTTGACAAAACAACACTTTGACAAAAAAACATAACAACTTCATACATAAAATACAAGAAGATGTAACAAAGCAAAATGTTACTCAATTATACAACATGATAGTAAAAGAATGAGCTTATTCTCGAAAAAAAAAATATAAACTTGAAATTACTCATAATGCCACTTCGTCTAATGTTTTCCCGCTAAAAGTGCAGGAAGAAAACATAATTTGTAGGAAAAAAATCCTCGGAATTTTTTTATGTCTCACTATAACATTTATAAATGCCACTATGACATTTTTCTAATGTAAGCACAAAACGAGCTTTATATATAGAAAAACATTTGTTTTGTTAGATTAATTCACTCACCCTTTATATGCATCGATGAGATTAGACACCATTTAAAGAATGAGTTGTTGGTTACAGACAAGTGTGCTTATTTTTTCTAATCGACTTGAAAGCATTGAGTTGTAGACAACGTGTTGATGCATTTGAAAAGTTTTCATAGAGTGGTGGAGAATTATTGCTCGAGCATAACAGTAAATGAGTTTTAGGTATCTTGAAAAAGGTATTGTAAATGTGGAATTTGTTGAAATTGGAAAATTAAGCAAAACTTTAAAGAAGTTGATTTTGATCATGTCTGAAGAAGATGATATTAATGATGTATTACAACTTTCATTGCATATGTTTTGTAGGTCTTGTACATAAATAAATTATAAGAATTAAAGTATACTGCACAACCTAACCACTGGTGGAAAAATAACGTTCTGACTCCATCCACGGGCCGCTTGCTCTGACAATCTTCACACAGAAACCCTAACTCATAGATAGGGGCACCATCACGTTCTCAGTTGTAACACTTCATTCAGCATTTCCTTTCTCGCAATAAACACTCTCATTTTCATATATTCACTCATGTAACCATATACTTTATTTTAAAAGGTAAAAATAATTTTAAAAAATGTTTTAATTTTGTAATTTTATAATTTGTTATGAAAACATGGGGTGTGTGTCAACTTATATTTTATAATAACAAAAAGCAATAAAATTATTATTATAATTTAAAAGTAAATGCAACTATTTTTTTAAATTTTATTATAAATAATTTTTGTTTATTTTGTAAATATTTTTCTATTGTAGACATTTATTTTAATTTAATAGAACGCTTAAGTTAAAAAACGATTAAATAAAAAAAGTGATATCATCACTTGTAGTAATTTATATACAAGGAAAATCTCATTTATTAATGTTATAGATAAATAAATACTTTCAAATAAGGCTTACATAACTTCTTTTCCAAACAACAGCTATAATACTTGTTTTGAGAAAAATGAGTATCTATGTTTTTAATCATTACATAATAATTTATCTTTATTTCAAAACTAATTAAATAATTATTTTTAAACTGAAAGTTAATGATTGTATATTTTTAATATTTAAATTATATAATAAAACTTGTTTTTAAATTATTTTCATTTTAAATTTTACTATTTTAAGTCAGATAAATATTTATTTATATTTTATTTTATTTGAAGTCAGACGTTACTTTATCGTATAGATATTATTATATTTATTAAATAAATTCAAATTTTATTTTAAAAAGTAAATATTTAAAATTATTATATTATTAATCTATATTTTTTATAAGATTAAAAATTATTAATTTAAATGAAATTCAATAATATTATGAGTGTTAATTTAAAAATAATTTCAAAAATATTTGATATAAAACTAAATTTTAATATAAATACCAGTAAAATATTTATATAAATAATAAATTTGATTTTAATTTTGGAAAAAATATTATTATTTTATTTTAGAAAAAAATTGAGATAGAATTAATTCATTTTAATTTAATAATTTTAATTAAAAGTGAAATAGACAAGAAAACACATACAATATAACAAATAATTACGAAACAATGACATATTTTCACTATTTCAAAAGAATTATTTTTTTATATTGCGTTTCACGTTTCATAATGGTTAACTATTAAATAATTCTTAGTTATTAAAAGTTAATCATAATTAGCGCATACGTCTTTTCGCTAGTTCAAAAGAATTATTTTTTTATCACTGTGTTTCACGTTACATAATTTTTAGTTATTAAAAATTAATCATAATTAGAAAAAGAAAGTAATTTGTTTCTTCACGTGTAAAAGAAGCCCTTAAATTATAACATTAAACACACCTATATAAATAAAAAATAAAGGAATAAAAGCCGTAGAAAAGTGTCACCGTCCATGGAAAGAAACCTGTTGACATGCTTTCCAGAACTAACCAGAAACGAGCACACTTCTTCCCTTGGCTATACACGAAAATCCACTGTCTATTCTCAACCATTTACCCTTTCCATTCCTCTTAATTACACCTTTTGCCACTCCCTTCCTTCTATTTCTTCTATAAATGTTTATTATCTTTCTCTCTTCCCGCCTCTTGTAATGTAACAAGAAAATGTCCTCCGTCCAATTCCGTTACGCTCTCTCTCCTCTTTGTCCCACGCTTCCGCCTCCTCGCAGGCCAATATTTTCTCGCACCTTTCCTCCTCGTTTTCTCGGAAAATTGCGCGTTTTCTCGACCGCGCGGAGGAGGCGAGTTCCTTCAATCTGCTGCTCCTCAAAAACTGGTTCCCAGCTTCAGCGGGTTTCTGTTCCTGAGGACGATGATCGGCCTCCGTTCGATATCAATCTTGCGGTTATTCTCGCTGGTTTCGCTTTCGAAGCATACACAACTCCACCTGTACGTGTTCTTTTTGTTCTTTTCTGTAGAAAATAGAAGAAACTTTCGGGAATAGTGAAGCTGTGCTAATAGTTCATAATTGCAGTGCTAGAAGAGTTTCTTTTATCTTTTTTTTTTTGGCTAAGGCTAAGATTATATTGATAGATCTTATTGTATATTTTATATTTATATATTGTTATAATAATATTAATAATATTGAATATAATAATATTAATATTAATTATAATTGTGATAATTGGTCATTTGATTACGTGTTTATGTTAATTTAATTGGAGCATACTAAGAACAGTATGATTAATATCGCCTTGATTTATTCTTTAGGCAATATTGAAGTCATTTTGGGATGGCAAGAGTGCCATTTTAAAATCTCATTTTTAACGTTAAAAGAATGTAAACAGTTAATATTTTCTCAAGGTATTAAAAAAATCATCAAACTTGTAGTAGGCAATTGTGATTGAATAACAGTGTATAATTGTCTTACACTATATTTACGTAATCTATTTTCTAATAAAATTTCAGGATTGAGATTGATTTTTAATTACAATTATAAAATTTTAGTGACTGATTTGGTAGTATTTTTTTAAATTTTTCTTATCATTTTATCATTGCTGTACAATTTTAATATCAATGGAAATACAATTTTTTCTAATATATATTTTTTACTAATTCTTTTAGTATCAAATTAGTCCATACACTCTTACACAAATTTGGATATAAGGGACCAAAAGGTGACTACTACCAAATAGGCATAGCTGAGAATGCTCAATTCATTAATTTTCAGAATGCATAGTAGGGAGAATATATAACCGACACAAACAATCACAACTCACCATTAGACCAAGGGAATCTACCCTCCAGAAGGTAAAAGTTGTACAATAATGTTATAAACTTAATACAGCTTAGCAGGTTTCTAGTCCCTTCTAAAAGACAGGGGAGATCATAGGGAAAACAGTTATAAGGTTATACTAGGCTATTGCCAATTCACGATAACAAATAATTCTTCTTCTATTTTCTCAATCAGATCTTTAACATTTTGTTCACTTGAATGGATTTGGGAGAGAGTGATTGAATGAATTTGAAGGTAAATTTTTTGTTGTTTATTTGAGTGAATTTGGAGGTAAGTGAGAGTGGATTTGGAAGTAAATTTTTTTAATCTGTTATATCAATCAAATCCTACACTAATTCTCACAAACTTTACTTCCAAATTCACTCTCACTTACCTCCAAATCCACTCAAATAAACAAAAAAAAAATTACCTTCAAATCCTCTCAAATCTATTCAATCACTCTTTCCCAAATCCATTCAAGTGAACAAAGGCTACAAGATTTAAAAATCTAATTGTTGGTTGTCCACGAAATCCGGAAACAGAAAGTAGAATCTGTAAAAGTTATTTCGTAAAAGCATGTGTCCATTGCAACTAGCTTTTGTTGTAGTGCCTTCTAGTGATCCTCTTTTCCTTCCCACAGAGTCAAATATAATCCTTGAAATTGTTAGGCCTTTCTGGTAACAATCACACTGTTACAGAAGAAAGTAGAAAAAGGAAGTAATCACTCACATTTGTATTATTTGTCAATGAAAGCAAAATACAGAAGGATAACAAATCCCACTGCACTGAGCTAGGCTCCTATAAAACAGCCCAAGCAATTCCTCCTCCTCTCCTTCAGGAAAAAAGGGCCTCCTTAGCTGTCCTTTCTCCCTCCATGATTGATTTTCTCCCACAAAATAGTATACTCTCTCCTCTAACTGTCCTACCCATTAGTTATGTCACCTCAGTCATCCAATTCTTCTTTATAACATATACTCTTCCCCATCGTGTCTTGCTCCCTTCGTGGACTAGCGGTTCTCAAGCCCACTTATTCTTTGGAAAGTAGTGTGGAGCTCATCTAGTTCTCCCAGTTGTTATCTTGGGGTGAGATGACGATCCAGTAAACAAGAACAAGCTTGGTGGGAGGAGAAGTGGGGAGGTCAATCTTGGAGTCAAGGATTGAAAGAGGCTGAAGTAAAGGATGAATATCAACAATAGTAGAGGGGAGCAAGTCTTTGATGCAATTCTAGTACGGAACAATGAAACACAAGGTCTATTATGGATGAGCTATATATTCACTTGAAAGAAAATGAGGTCCTAATGTATGGTATATTCTATGAAAGAAGCAGGTCCTGAGTGATTTGTTGAAACAAAGAAAAGAAAGTAGGACTGTGTTCAAGGGTCATTGTATAAAGATGGTGGAGAACGAATTTCTATAGCATGAAGAAGACCCGATCAAGAAGTGATAAAGCCATTCCAAAACGTCCATTGGGACTAACTTAATGCAGGTCTGTCCATGTTGAAAGAGGCGATGATACATTCATTGCTTGGAGTACACTTATAGTCTAAGAATTGGTTGGTTTTAGAAAATCCACCCCAGGGGATCATTACCATCAAAATGTAGAACTTCCAACCCGATTGGAGGGTGGTGGGATATTGAGGAAGAATTGGTTTATAAAGAGGTAGTGGAGTAGGTGGTGCGGGTGTCTAAATGGTTTAGAATGCCTTAACCTTCAGAGTTAGGTCATAATGTGTGGGTATGGGTAGATTGTGTTTGTGTAAGATGTTGGATAGTATCCTCCAAATGGTTAGTGACAATTTTTTTATGTTTTGCTCTGGCCTGATAGGTTGGACTAGTGGATAGGGAAAATATTCTAAGAGTATACTAAGATATTGCTAATTCAAGGCAAAAGATAATTCTCCTCCATTTCTCATTTCTCAATCAAATGTTTAATGTATTTATAAATCCAATGATTGTTGGTCGGTGAAATCCGAAAACAGAAAATAGAATATGTGAAAGATATTTCATATAAGCATGTGGCTGTTGCAACTATGTTTTGTTCTAGTACCTATTGTCTATTTCTCAGCATGCAGAGTCAAATAGTCCTCGAAAATGGCTGGGCCTTTTGGTGATTATCTTTAGTCTGATGGGTTGCGCTATGTTACTACTAGAAGAAGCATAGGAAATTATAACAATTGTCCATCTTATTCCATGAGCTTTAGAGAAAGAATTTTTGTTGCTTGAAATTGATAATATCCGTTAGTTTGACAATTTGATTACTAATGGTAATTGCGGACAGTCACTTTAGACCTCAACTTAGGCATGTGTTATTCAATTTGGTACTTGATTTTGTTGGTTGTCAATTAATTTGATCTCTAATGTAGTTAGGTAATGTTGTTAATTGAAAGACTAAATTTCAGGAATTATTTTTATATATTTTACTCTTCTTCTGTTGTGAAAAATAAGCTAATATAAAATTATTAGTAAGTTTATAACATATGGTTTAATTATAGACTTTGAAATGAAAACAGAAATAGATAAATATGTATGCTAATTATATGATTCTTGCTATCTCTTCATGATATTATGAGTTGAATGGAATAAATCGATCACTGTTACAATGAAAATAATGGTTTCTTTTAATGATATTTCCAAACTCCTTTTCAAACCTTTTCTTTTTCTCCCCATTACAATATGTTGCAGGAAAATATAGGCAGGAGGGAAGTTGATGCTGCTGGTTGCAAGACAGTCTACCTTTCTGAGTATGATTCATTTGCATTCCTAAGTTTCATGGTTGCACATGCAGCCGCTGTTCTTTTTGTCAGAATTCCTTGATGTATACTACAATTAATATTTTCTTGTACAGTTTTAATTAATTACATAACTAGAAAAAAATTAATTTCATAATTAGGAGGATAGATAGGATGAGTGATAGGCTGACATTATATTTTATATTTATTGTACATGCTCATCGGTCCTGAATTGTAGGGATATATTATATCCATCATAAATCAGGATTTTCAGTTTTTATGTCTATGTATTCTTTTGAAGAGCAATTTATCCTCCACGAATAAAACCAGAAATAGCTTTTTGACACTTTTATTACTTGACTATATCAAATGCATTTTTTATATAGTCTTTTGGTGAGAAATGACTTATATTCATATGATAGAACCCCCTTGCATGTATTAGCAAAATTGAGGAACACATGCAAAATTACTCCCCTAATATTTCATAGGGATGGACTCAAGCCCTTACAAAATATAACTAATACACCCCTCTCAAACCAAAACATAGAAATCATATATACCAAGCTTGTAACGTATATAGTCAATCATAGGGCCCTACAATGATTTGGTGAAGATACTTGCTAGTTGATAATTAAAATTAACAAATTGAGTGCTAATGTCTCTATGTAAAATCTTTTCTTGGTGAAGTGATAGTATATTTGAATATGTTTGGTCGTCTTGTGAAATAATAAACTTGAGGCAATATGAATAGCAACTTGTTTATCACAAATGAGAATCATCTTGTAACTTTCCAAATCTTAGTTCTTTAAGAGGCTATTTGAGTCAAATAAGCTTACAAGAGGCAGAAGCCATATTTTTGTTCTCTACTTTTTTTGTTCGATCTTGCCAGTAAACTCTACTTCTTATTTGGATGTGGATCACTTGTTAGTAGGTGCAGCTTTTCAATCTGCATCTGAGTACCCTACAACTTGAGTATGATTATTGTATAGGGGCTTCTTTAATGTACTTAAGAACGTGAATGGATTTAATTCCAATTTCTTGCACATGATGCATTAAGAAACTGATTGAACACACAAAGCACAAAGGAGATATCAAGATTAGTTTCCAACCAGTCTCGTGTATCTCTCAAGATTTGAAGGTGGCTCTTCCTAACATATTAGTAGTTTAACATTGGGATCTATAGTTGTGTCAATGGGTTTGGAATTCGTTAGCCTCCAATCTCCTCTAAAATATTTGTTAAACTTATGATTATTATTGTATTGTACTACTTCTCTAAACTTGTTTTTTGGGTATATGCACATAGCATAACTCGTTGAGTCTTATAGGATATAACTTTTCCTTGTAATGTACTCTTTCCTACTTCATTAATAGAAAATATACATTAGCTGAGTATGTAAATCAATGTTTTTTAATCACATTCAAATTCAAGTTGGTATTAAGAGCCATGTAGCTGGACCACCACTTTCTGTTGTCTCCATTTGTTGTTTGTTGTTGCCATTTTGTTTGGTGAAGTCAAGGTTAGGTGTGTCTTAAGGAGTATGACTCAAATTTGGTGGTTGCGTGATGCCTTACCATGTAGTGGTCCTTGTCAACCTTGCATTAGGTGTGTGCGCGCGCGTCCAAGGTGCTCCACGTCCTAGTGTCAGAATGACAAATGTTTGTTGTTGTTTATCTTGTTGTGTCTTTTGAGCATGTTCCTACCCTTGTCTTCTTGGTTCAATGCACTTATATAGCTAGTCAAGGTTGTCTCCTCATGCATTTGGGTCTTTCCCTCTCTTCACAAATTTGTTTATGGCTTTGTCTTTGGAATAACTTACACTACATTTGCTCCTTTTTTTATTCTACTCCTACTATTAGCACTACAACTAAATTGGACCTAGACAAACTACTTTTCTTGGTCCACATCTATGGAGTTATGGTTCCTTAGTTAAAAATACCAGATCTTTATAAAAAGGAAGTTAGTGCTCTTTCGAATGAAGATAAACCTCTATGGAAGAAATTGGACTTCCAGTTTTGTGTTGTTTTGGGGTATTCAATTGAATGAGTTGTCCTATAAATATTTTAGATGCTTTAAGACATGTTTTTTTTTGGAAAAAACGCATACAAAATTGACCTTTAAGGTGAGATTTGCAGTCTGATAGGATATAGGGCGAGAGGATATAATGGGTAATGGGTTTAGGATAGAAGAAAGAGGAATTGTATAAATAGTACTTTGTTATGTTGTTAGAGGGGAGTTTTTGGAATTGGATTGTACAGATAGGCACTTTTGGGTCCTGTGAGGGAGGTTATGCTCCCAACCATTCTTTGTAAAGAGAATTCTATTGCTGTGAATAATAGAACTCATTCTTTCTTTACTGTTTCTACCTTCTGTTATTGTTCATAGTTAGGTTTCATACTCAGAAACCTAACAAATTGGTCCGATCTGCCGGATCCAATTAAAGGCAGAGCAAGACGGTGGGCAAGCTACCGCTTCGGAGAATAGAATCGAAGGGAGGATAAGCGTGAGGGAAGGAAGAGACAATACCTTGGAGAAGAGGACCGACAAAAGGAGCATGGCAGAATGGAAAAGAAATATGCAAGAAATATCGCAAGCAATGGCCGTGATGCGTCAAGACTTACAAGAAATCATGCAAATATTGGGTGGACGAAACAGGAACCAGGATGGACACTCAAATGGGAGCCAAGTGTCCGTTGATGAGGACAGGAGGGACACGCGAGAAGAAAACAATGGTGGAAGAAAAGTTGAACATCATGAGAGGCAATACAGTGGGAGGAAGCAAGCGGAATTACCCATCTTCGAGGGGACTCGACCCATTGAATTGGATCAATCGCGCTAAGAAGTTCTTCGAACTTCAAGTGGTGACGGAGGAAGAAAAGGTGCGTCTGACGCACATTAGTATGAAGGGAAGTGCAGGGTATTGGTTCAGATTCTGGAAGGCGAAAACCATGAACCTTTCTTGGGATGGTTTGAAGGAAGCCTTGGTGATAAGGTTTGGAACCATTGTTAAGCGTTTGACGACATCGAAACAGACGGGGATGCTGGATGAGTATGTACAAGACTTCAAGATATTGGCGGGTCGAACGAAGAGAGTGCTGGACGAGCAGCTATTAAGATATTTTCTTGCGGGATTGCAAGAGGACATCTGGAATCAAGTTTGACCGCATGACCCACATGAATTAATGGTGGCGATGCGGATCGCAAGGGATGTTGAGGAGTTCCAGGGAGGCGCAAAGGTGGGGAACGGGGGCGGGATAGAAGACCAGTCGTCTTGGGGACGAACGAGCAGTGAGGTGACACGGTCCGAGACCAATCACTATAACCTAGGCTGATCGAGAGTTGTTGAGCCGACCGATCAGGAGTCGTCGAGCGGTCCGAGGCTAATCACCCAGGCAGATCGGGAGCCGCCGAGAGTGTGGGGTCAGTACTGAACGCCCAGAATCTGCCTTACTCAGAATTCCTGAAACGGAGAGAGGAGGGAAGGTGTTTCAGGTGTGGGGGAGGATTTGCCACCACCCTAGCCTCCTGACTTGAATTAGAGGGCATAAACAGTGGGTTCCTTTCATATGGTAACACGATGATGAAGAGGAGCCATGAGATCAAGCTTCCTGATTCCAACCTTGAGGACAAGGTTGTTTTGTAGTGGGGTGTAATGATAGGATATAGGATGAGAGGATATAACGGGTAATGGGTTTAGGATAGAAGAAAGAGGAATTGTATAAATAGTACTCTGTTATGTTGTCAAAGGGGAGTTTTTGGAATTGGATAGTACAGATAGGCACTTTTGAGTCTTGTGTGGGAGGTTATGCTCCCAACCAAGGAGGTTATGCTCCCAACCATTCTTTGTAAAGAGAATTCTATTGCTGTGAATAATAGAACTCATTCTTTCTTTACTATTTCTACCTACTGTTAGTGTTCATAGTTAGGTTTCATACTCAGGAACCTAACACACTCACTTATATACTGTAATTTTGTCTTATCTATAGTTAATATGGGATCTTCAACACACATCGCTCACGTTTAGGCATATGCATCTTGAGTATGGGAGTAAACATTAATGGGTGGTTCGGACAAATAGCACAATAGGCCCAACAAATAACAAACTACAAATTTCACTAGATAGGCATTAGGCATCAAATGACTCTTATACGATCTTAGGAAGTAGACTTTAAGCCTAAATCAACCTTACAAAACCAATTTATAAGGTGAGGTTTGCATTTTCCCATATACTCTTAAAGGCTAATTTAATCCTACAAACAGGCTTGTAAGATGAGATTTGCACCCACTTATATATATTGTAAATTCATTTTATCTTTGCTAATGACATTCAACGTCTCTTTGATGTGAATCAAAGAGTATCCTCTCTTAGAAAATTGGCATTAGTGATCATTGGGTCCATGGGAAGGCACAAATTTTTTATTAGGCTCTAAATACTATGTAGAAATAAATGGTATGTATTCATGTAAAAGAATCCCCTTTTATGTATTTAAAAAATTGAGGAACATATATACACATCATACATAACACAACATAGGCATGGGTCCAAGTCCATATATAAAATATATCTATAATGTATCTAACAAATTTGATGGTGTCACTTGATCCTATGTTGTTGCCCTTATCTAATCAAACAAGGCTTGTTGTTGTTGTTGTTGCAGTAGTATTATTTTTACAAGATTTCCTTAGAATAATGGCATGTTTAACAACATTATTTTGGGTATCTGCAGGGAATTTGTTCATGAAATTTATGATGGTCAACTCTTTATAAAGTTGAAAAAAGGGTTCAATTTTCCTGCCATGGATCCCTGGGTTGGTTATTTTATTTCTTTTAAATTACCAACCTAATTATAGTTCTCTAATGATATGAAATGTGTACTACATTTTACTTCGACTTGTATCTGACAATCATCCCTGTTGCCCCCAAATTTTTAGTTAATTCATACAACCGCTTATTGCTATAATTTCTATTAATTATTTATATTGGTTATTTTGGTGTCATCCAGGGAACAAGTGACCCATATGTTGTCATACAACTGGATTCTCAGACCGCTAAAAGCGGTATCAAATGGGGGTGAGCATTTATCACATTTCTGTTTTTTCTTCATTTCACTTATTCAAAGGCCACCATCTCATGGTTAAGAGTCCATGTTACATTGCATAGTTTGTGCTATGTGACTGTTTTGACTTTTCTTTAAAAAATCTTTCATATTGTCCCTGGAAGCATTTCCCTAAGTTTGAAGTATCTTGGATTATCATTTTCTTTCAAATTTGTATATTGGCTAAATGTATACAAGAATAACATGCAGGGACCATTTGTTTTTAATTCATAAAATCCCACTGAGTACTTGTCTTCCACTTCCTTTGCTAAAATTTAATGTCTTAACTTCAGCTGTATCTTTGTATAATGTTTTCCAATTAGATTGGGCTCATTTATGTAAAATTAATTGATTGGGTTCATTTATGTAAAATTTAATGTCTTAACTTCAGCTGTATCTTTGTATAATGTTTTCCAATTAGATTGGGTTCATTTATGTAAAATTAATTGATGGCAGGACAAAAGAGCCAACATGGAATGAGGAGTTTACATTTAATATCAAGCAGCCTCCAAACCAATCTTTACAGGTTAACAAGCATGATCACTCTTTCTCACTTACATCTATTCGCAGATACATATTCAATGGAAGGTAGCATTGCAAGATTTTGATAGAACAGGACATCCTTCTATTAAAATCGCATACCAGAGAAAAAAATAAGAAAAATTAAATTTTTAATAGTTGGGTCAGCTGTCTAGTAGAGTAAAGACTACTAATAGAGGAAGTTTGTTAGTACTAAGAGGAAAATTGAATAGTTCTGTGGGAAGGGTTCAGGTTCCTTGAAATACCTGGGATTTGTTCAATTGAGAACTGTTTGGATGAGAAGTTCTTTAAGATCAATAAAAATATTCTTGTGGTTATTGTTCTAAATCCAAATCTGTTTGTTTTGGGGAGAAGTTGTGTTTGGTAGACGACAAAGCACCAACGTTTTTTTGGTATAGGGTGATGGGTTATGCTTGGTGAATAAATGGAGGCAACTATGGTGGCATTAAAAAGTGATGCACTAAGGTGGTTTCAGTGTTGGGAATCTTGCAACCCAAATACGGGTTTGGAAAAATTCAAGGTGGCATTAATGGAGGATTTCAACCTGTGTCGAGTAATCCCTTCTAGTCATCATGAGCTTTGAAGCAAGATAATTTGGTGAAGAATATGTTACTAAGTTTGAGAAATATGTTGGTTCTGTTCAAGGTTTGGGAGAAAACAATTGCTGGAAAGTTTTATGAATGGGTCGAAAGAAGACGTGAGAGCAAAATTCAGACAATCTTTCTTAAGAAAAAGAGAAAAAGAAAGCAAATCCTTTGCTTTTTACCAAGTCCTGCACCGACAGTTCTTTTAGTAGATCTATATCAACCAAGATTCTTGGAAAGTGACCATATATTTGTTGATAGAAGCAGCATCAATACAGATAAGAACACCTACTCCAGTTGCAATGGTATCAAATAGACATCAAGGATTTATGTTCCAAGATCTTGCTAAAACAATCATTCTCAAGTCCTCTTGAGATTTGAATTTGGATTAAAAAGTCACGTCCAAGGAATATCGTGTGTGTTACGTACCTGAGTACGTAAACTAGCCAAACACAACCACTCACACTCTCACAGATAATGAACAATGATAAATAGCTGAATAAACCTCTTTATTAAATGGAAATAACTGTATCAAGGAAAACAAACAATAACTGAGAGCAGGATCTTCTTACCTGAGAGCATAACCTCTCTTTACAAAACTCACTAATCAAAAGTATACTCTTAACCCTAGGTTTCTCCTTTATTTGTACTAATTAATTCCCTCCCAAAAAGGTAAAGAATAATATAAAATAACACTATTTATTATAATTATCTGATAAGAATATCTCTAGCCTTATTTACTATATTTAATTTATACGTAATAATATACTAAGATATGGCTCTATTACTCTAATTATTCTCTGTTGAATATCTTCTCAAAATATTTCTCTTATCACTTTATTTAATTTCCCACCCATCCTAATTGGCAATTAGGATGCTTTCTCATGGCCTGGTCGTCCTCTATCGTCTATCGCTCGGCCAACTAGCTCCCCGCCTTCTACCGTTCGGCCTAGTCGTCCTTCCTCGTCTATCGCTCGGCCAACTAGCTTCCCGCCTTCTACCGTTTGGTCCCCCTCTCTTTCCCTCCTATACTTTCTTCTCTTATACACTTTCCAGCCCCTAACATTACCCGCCTTCTACCGTTTGGTCCCCCTCTCTCTCCCTCTCTCTCTCCCTCTCTCTATCCCTAACATTACTACCTCAGTTTGACCATCGAATTCAGGATGATAGGTTGTGCTCATCTTTAGTTGAGTTCCCTGCAATTTAAACAACTCTTTCCAAAAAATACTCAGAAACAGTGGATCCCTATCACTCACGATAGATATTGGTACCCTATGCAACCGGACAATCTCCTTTACAAACACCTCAACTATGGTGCGGGCGGAATAGGGATGTTTCAGTGGTATGAAATGTCCATATTTGCTGAGGCGGTCCACTACTACCAGCACCGCATCATACCCGTGGGACTTCGGCAACTTCACAATAAAATCCATACTTATCTCCTCCCAAACGGTGTTGGGTATGGGTAAAGGTTGCAGCAATCCCTGCAGAGAGGATGACAAATATTTATGCTGTTGGCATACCAGGCAGCTTGCAACAAAGTCAGTCACGACTTTCTTCATTCCTATCCAGTAAAGAGATTGTGCTACCTTGCGATAAGTCCGATAGACCCCTGAGTGACCTCCGGTTTGAGTTGTATGAAACTCTGCCATCAACTTAGGCACCCAGGCCGAGCGGGCTGAAATCACCAGCCTCCCCTTATAGTGTGTAACCGATCGTGTTCTAGAGTAAACGAGGGATGTTAGTTGGGGTCGTTTCTTAAGTCTTCTATCACTTTCCGTAACGCTTCATCCGCTTCAACCTCCTCCAGAATCTCCCCGAAATCTTGCCAATAAGGTCTGGCCACAATCCTCAATTCCTTTTCCTCCTCCAGGTCCTCCTCCTCCTTCTGGGATAGGGCGTTTGCTACCCTGTTGGTGACTCCTGACTTGTACACAATCTCAAAGTCATACCTTAGGAGCTTCGCAATCCAATTCTGCTGATTCTGAGTGGTGATGTGATGCTCCAATAGGTATTTCAGGCTCCTTTGATCAGTGTGGACCACAAATTTTTGACCCAAGAGATAGGGCCTCCAGTGTTGTATGGACAGGACCAACGCCATCAATTCCTTCTCATATACAACCTTACTCAACGACCCCTCCGATAACGCCTTGCTGAAGAAAGCAATGGGCCTCTTCCCTTGGGTGAGAACCGCTCCCATCCCTCTTCCTGATCCATCACACTCAATATGGAACAGTTGGTCAAAGTCCGGCAGAACCAGTACTGGTGCAGTGGTAATGGCCTTCTTTAATCTTGACATGGCTTCCTCCGCTTGCTTGGTCCATGTAAACTACCCTTTTTTAAGATCGGTCAAAGGTTTGGCAATTTTCCCATAATCCTTCACAAATCGCCTATAGTACCCTGTCAGGCCCAGAAATCCCCTCAAAGCCTTCACCGTCTTGGGCTTCTCCCAATCTACCACAACCCTTACTTTGTCCTGATCCATTTCTACACCCCTCTATGATATTCGATGACCTAGATAGCCTATCTGAGTTTTGCCAAACTCACATTTTTTGCTGTTGGCCACCCATCTGTTCTTCTCGAGCCTTCCTGGCACTAAATCAACATGCTCTAAGTGCTGCTTCCAGGATCGGCTATATACCAATATATCATCAAAAAACACGAGTACGAATTTCCTTAGATAAGGCTGCATCAGGCTGTTCATCGCACTCTGAAAGCTGGCTGGCGTGTTGGTGAGACCGAACGGCATCACCATGAATTCGTAACGACCTTGGTGAGTCCGAAAGGCTGTTTTCTCTATGTCCCCCTCTCCCATCCGAATTTGAGTGTAGTTGGACTTCAAATCCACCTTCGAAAAATACTTGGCCCCTCTCAATTCATCTAACAGTTCCTTTATCAGCGGGATGGGAAATTTATCAGGTACCGTTGCCCGGTTAACGGCTCTATAATCCACACAAAATCTCCAGCTGCCATGCTTCTTCTTCACTAGTATTACCGGACTCGAATATGGACTGGTGCTTGGCCTTATGACCCCAATTTTTAGCATCTCGGCCACCTGCTTTTCAATCTCCCCCTTTATCACATGGGGGTAACGGTACGACCTTACATTCACTGGATCCGTACCCTCTTTTAATGGAATCTGATGAACCATGCCCTTGTCTGGAGGCAGTCCGCTAGGCTCGTGAAATACCCTCGCGTGCTGATTCAGAATCTGATCCATTGCATGATTCTGCTTCTTCGTCAGCTGCTGACCGAACAGTCCTTCTCCTTGACCGAACGGTTTTCTTCCCTCGTCCTTTTCTGTCTCCCCAAGCTCCCACACCAACATCCAGGCCTCCACTTCTTTCATTTTGAACAATGCTTCGGGTTCCACCAATCTCCGAGTTAAAGTAGGATCTCCTTTGATCGTCACCTTCCTCCCTTCTTGACCTTCGTCCTTTCTGGACAACAATGGCCAGGACCGAACGGTTCCCCACACCTGAAACACCTCCCTTCTTCCCTTCGTTTAACATACTCTGCATAAGGTAAATCCCGCACGTTCCTTCCTTTGTTGTTCAAAGACGATCGATCCACTTCTCTCCCTGGTGTCCCTTCCTTTCCTCCTGTCCGCCCCCTCTCTGTGACTCTCGTTCGGTTTTGATTGTGCCGACTGGGTTCCGTCCTCGTCACTGAACCGTTTGGTTTCCCCTACGTTTGGCTCTTGATCATGATTCCACCTCCAGCCTTCGCACCACCTTGGAACTCTTCCACGTCCTTTGCCAGTCTCATAACGTCCATCAACTCCCGCGGATCAAGTAACCTGAGTTGATTACGGATCCCCTCCTGCAACCCTGCCATAAAGTACCCCATTAGTTGTGCGTCGGGTATTGTTTCCGTTTGGCCGACCAAGACTTCAAAATCTTTGATGTATTCCTCCACGGTTCCTGATTGTTTACAGGCCGCCAGTCTCTCGAAGACGGTTCCCCGGTTTCTTCCTCCAAAACGGATCACCATTGACTCCTTTAATCCTGCCCACGAACGGTTCTTGGCCTTCTCCCTCCAGAATCTGACCCAGTGTCCCACGATTCCCTCCATGCTGATATAACTAGGCGCAACTTTTCTTCCTCCGATACTCCTTGCAGCTCAAAGAATTTGTTCGCTCTATTGATCCAATTCAACGGATCACTTCCTTCAAAAATGGGTAAATCTACCCTTTTCCTCCAATTCGGCTGCTCCTCTCGGTGCCCACCATCTAGCCTGTCGTCATCTCTCTCGCCCTCCTCCTCCTTTCTCCCGTTGACAGACCCCTGACTTCCATCTGAGTTTCCTTCATGCCGTCGACCTCGCTCTCCCATCACCTTCACTAGTTCCTGCACTGCTGCCTCCAATCCTCCCATGGAGATTTCTATGACCTCCAGTTTCCCTTCAATTGCATTTACTCTTCCCTCCATGATGTCTTTCCTCCTCTCAATAGGATTCGGCAGGTCGGACCAATTGTTACGTAAATAGCTGAATAATGGTAAATTGCTCCAATCCTCACTCTCTCACAGACAATGAACAATGGTAAATAGCTGAATAAACCTCTTTATTAAATGGACATAACTGTATCAAGGAAAAGAAACAATAACTGGGAGCAAGATCTCCGTCAGTTACCTGAGAGCATAACCTCTCTTTACAAAACTCACTAATCAAAAGCATACCCTAAACCCTAGGTTTCCCCTTTATTTGTACTAATTAATTCCCTCCCAGAAAGGTAAAGAATAATATAAAATAACCCTATTTATTATAATTATCTGATAAGAATATCTTTAGCCTTATTTACTATATTTAACTTATACGTAATAATATACTGTGATATGGCTCTATTACTCTAATTATCCTCTGCTGAATATCTTCTCAAAAGATCTCTCTTATCACTTTATTTAATTTCCCGCCCATCCTAACTGCTGTGGCAGTTAGGATGCTTTCTTGCTGTCCCAAAACATCTCAAAATTTCAATTCACTAAGTAATTGTTTAAGCCACACAAGCTCGCAAGTAGTAGATGCCATAGCTCTATATTCTGCTTCTGCGCTGGACCTTGCCACAACACTTTGCTTCTTACTTTTCCAAGATATCAGGTTGCCATCAATAGAGACACAATATCCAGAAGTAGACCTCTTATCAGAAGGGGAACCGGCCCAATCAGCATCTGAATAGCAAACGAATTTTGTATCGTTGTTAGGGCCATATAGCAAACCTTTTCCAGGTGATCCTTTAATATACTTCAGTATGCGAACAACTGCATCCCAATGGTCTTCACATGGGGAGTTTAGAATTTGACTCACCACACTAACTGCGAAGGAAATGTCAGGACGCGTAACAGTAAGATAGTTTAATTTACCAACTAATCTTCTGTACCGTTCAGGATCTGAGAAAGGCTCCCCCTGATTTGGTAGGAGTTTGATGTTAGGATCCATAGGTGTCTCAACAGATTTACAGTTCATTAACCCTGTTTCCTCCAAGATGTCTAACGCATACTTCCTCTGAGATATGACAATACCATCATTGGATTGTGCTACTTCAATACCCAAAAAGTACCGGAGTTTGCCAAGATCTTTGGTTTGAAAATGATGACAAAGGTGTTGTTTCATCTGAGAGATGCCCAGATAGTCGCTTCCTGTGAGAACAATATCATCGACATACACTATTAAGTAGATACATCCAGCACTCGAGTGGCGATAGAACACTGAATGATCCGCTTCACTGCGAGACATACCAAATTGTTGAACAACACAACTGAATTTACCAAACCAGGCCCGAGGAGACTGTTTTAGGCCATATAAGGATTTGCGAAGACGACATACCAATCCAGATGACTCCCCCTGAGCAACAAAGCCAGGCGATTGCTCCATATAAATTTCTTCATGCAAATCACCATTGAGGAAAGCATTTTTGACATCAAGTTGGTAAAGAGGCCATTGTCGAAGAGCGGCCATTGCAATGAATAGGCGAACAGAGGTCATTTTTGCCACTGGAGAAAAAGTATCACCATAATCCAAACCAAAAATCTGTGTGTAGCCTTTGGCAACCAATCGAGCTTTCAGACGATCAATTGTGCCATTAGGGCCAACCTTGACAGCATACACCCACCTGCAACCAACAACAGACTTTCCAGATGGTAATTGGACAAGCTCCCTAGTTCCACTTTTATGTAAAGCACTTAATTCATCCAGCATAGCTTGACGCCAGCCAGGATGAGTTAAGGCATCACCCACAGATTTAGGAAGTGACACAGAAGAAATGGATGAGAGACAAGTGTAAAAAGATGGAGATAATCTGTGGTAACTGTGAAAGTTTGAGAGATGGTAAAAATATTATTACTGTAGTTAAAGTTTCTATTACACAGAAAAGTCCTATATAAGGAACAATGGACTAGCCCTAAAAGCCCAAAACTAAAAGGCCAGTTATACAATACAATATATTTCAACACTCCCCCTCAAGCTGGAGCATATAGATCATATGCACCAAGCTTGGAACATATACATTGAATCCTAGGCCCCCTTAGAGATTTGGTCATAATGTCTCCGAGTTGTTCATTAAAATTGACAAACTCAGTAACAAGTTCCTTAGTCAACAACTTCTCTCTAATAAAATGACAATCAATTTCTATATGTTTTGTTCTCTCATGAAACACTGGATTGGAGGCAATATGAAGGGCTGCTTGGTTGTCACAGTACAATTTCAACGACTCATTTCCACAAAATTTCAATTCTTGGAGAAGTTGCTTGATCCACACAAGTTCGCATGTAGTCAAAGCCATAGATCGGTATTCAGCTTCAGCACTAGATCTAGCAACAACACTTTGTTTCTTACTTCTCCAAGATATAAGGTTCCCTCCAAGTAGAACACAATATCCTGTAGTAGATCTTCGATCTATTGGAGAACCAGCCCAATCTGCATCACAATATCCTTCAATCTGAGTGCTTCCCTTGTCCTCATACAACAATCCCTGTCCTGGATTTCCTTTTATGTATCTGAGAATTCGAATCACTGCATTCCAATGGTCAACATGTGGATTCTGCATAAATTGACTCACAACTCCCACTGGATAAGAAAGATCAGGTCTTGTTATTGTAAGATATATGAGTTTTCCAACCAGCCTTCTATATCTCTCTGGATCTGAGAAAGGTTCGCCTTGATCTCTCATTAGCTTTTGATTTGAGTCCATAGGACTATCAATAGGCTTGCAATTTGTCAAGCCTGTTTCCTCTAAAATATCAAGAGCATATTTCCTTTGTGAAATGATGACACCTTCTTTTGACTGTGCCACTTCAATACCAAGGAAGTATTTTAGACGACCCAGATCTTTAGTCTGAAAGTGGTTGAACAAATGATTCTTTAATTGAGTAATTTTAGTGTTGTCATTCCTTGTAATAACAATATCATCAACATACACCATGAGATAAACACATTTGTCAGGAGAAAAATGACCATAAAAAACTGAGTGATCCGCCTCACATCGTTTCAATCCAAAATTTTGCACAACCCGACTAAATTTACCAAACCAAGCACGAGGTGATTGTTTGGCCATAGAGGGAACGGCGTAATTTACAAACTAACCCAGACTCCCCCTGAGTAACAAACCCAGGAGTTGCTCCATGTATATCTCCTCTTCCAGATCACCATGGAGAAAGGCATTTTTAATGTCCAATTGGTAAAGTGGCCAATGACGAATGGCAGCCATAGCAAGTAAAATACGAACTGTACTGGTTTTAGCCACAGGAGAAAAAGTATCACAATAATCAATGCCATAAACTTGAGTATATCCCTTAGCTACTAGACGAGCTTTGAGACGATCAATTTCACCAGTAGGACCAACCTTAATAGCATAAACCCATCGGCAGCCAACAGGCTTCTTACCAGGAGGAAGAGGAACAAGGTCCCAAGTACCATTGTGGTCAAGGGCCTGCATTTCATCAACCATGGCTTGACGCCATCCAGGATGATCAAGTGCCTCATAAATATTATTAGGAGTCTTAAGGGAGGATAAGGAGGAAACAAAAGAGAAATAGGTAGAAGACAAACGATGATAACTCAAAAAATTATAAACAGGATATGGATTACGAGTAGAACGAATACCTTTTCGAAGGGCAATGGGCAAATTATCATCTGAGTCAGTAGAAGACGAGGAGGATGAAGGATCCATGGTCTGGTGAGCTGATGGAGGAGGAGATGAGTCTAGAGGATCTTCATTGTTCTGAGCTTGAGATTGTCTCCGACGCTGATATGTGAGAAGAGGTGGAGGAACAATGTCATTCACATTTTGAGTTTGAGGTATAGAAGCAGGAATAACCAAGGGATCACACGATGGTAGAGGCAACATTTGTTGAACAGATGAACGATCCTCCACAGAGGACGAGAAAAACGGTGTATCCTCAAAGAATGTGACATCAACAGACATATAATATCTCTTGGTGGAGGGAGAATAACATTTATACCCTTTCTGAAGACGAGAATATCCCAAGAAGACACACTTAATAGCCTTTGCGGATAGCTTATCAAGACCTGGAGAAACATTATGGACAAAACATGTACACCCAAATACACGTGGGGAGATATGATATAGAGTGTCATTTGGAAAAATGATAGAATGAGGAATTTTATTCTCAAGAGAGGAAGAAGGCATCCTATTGATTAGAAAACAGGCAGTGAGGACTGCATCGCCCCAGTGATGTACAGGAATATTAGTATTCAACATCAAGGAGCGTGCAGTTTCAATGAGATGTCTATTCTTCCTCTCTGCAATACCATTTTGTTGTGGAGTGTGAGGACATGTTGACTGATGTAAAATTCCTTGGGAAGATAAAAATGAAGAAAACGCTGAAGAAAAATATTCCTTAGCATTATCACTACGAAGGATTTTAATTGTCTTCCCAAATTGGTTCTTAATTTCATTAATAAAGGACACAAATATGGACAAAAGTTCAGATCTCTCTTTCATTAAATAAACCCAAGTACATCGAGAGAATTCATCAATGAAGGTTACAAAATAATTAAAACCAAAAGAAGTGACACGACTTGGTCCCCAAATATCAGAGTGAATAGTTGAGAAAGGAGAATTACATAGTGTCTCAGACTTTTTAGGATGAGAAGATCTAACATGTTTTCCTAATTGACACGACTCACAATCTAAGACTTGAATGTTCTTGAGACTTGGAACCATCATCTTCAACTTGGATAAACTTGGATGGCCCAACCGATCATGCAAAAGTTTTGGAGATGAAGTGGTAAAATAGGAAACTGAAGAGCTATGTTTCAAAAAATAAAGTCCTCGAGACTCATGTCCTTCTCCAATCAGGCGACCCGTACCATGTTCCTGTATAACAAAGGAATTAGCAGTAAAGGTTACAGAACAATTTAAGGAACGAGTCAATTGGCTCAAGGAGATTAAATTGTAAGGACAATGAGGAATATACAAAACAGAATTTAAATTTGGTGAAGGAGATAAGGAAACTGTGCCAATTCCCTGAGATGCAACTTTGGATCCATTGGCAACAGCAATTAAATGAGGAATTTTCTGAGAGGACATGGAAGAAAATGAAGAAATAGTACCAGAGATATGGTCTGAGGCACCTGAGTCAAGGATCCATGGATTGTGACCTTCCACAGATTGAGATATACAGGCAGTTGACACATTGGACATGGAAGAGGATTGGTCAGGATTAGAAGATTTTCCAGACTTATACTTCAAAAATTCTTGGAATTCTTCATTTGAAATTTTGGGTTCGAGATCATCAGATTTCGAAACATGAGCGACTTTGTCAGGATATCCATGTAAGGCATAACATTTCTCTCGAGTATGGCCTATCCTCTTACATTATGTGCACTGAGGACGCATACCACGGCCACCACGTCCTCCTCGGTTGCCTCTGCCTCCTCCTCTTCCTTGTGGTGCTACCATAGCTGATGTTTCAATACCACCAATTGAACTTTCGTCTTTAACTAATGAAGGTACCCGAAGAAGTCGAGTAACTAAGCTGTCCATTGATGGAACTTGATCACCAGCTAACATTTGATCACGAACATGATCAAAATCTGAATGTAGACCTCTTAAAATTAAGACCATATAAAACTTATCAAGCTTCTTGTTTAGGCCTTCTAAAGAATCAGCCATAAGGAAATTCTTCAATTCCTCTACAGCAGCACGGGTCGTTCCTATGTAAGTAACCATATCTTGATTGGTTTGTTTGAGGGAAGTCACTCTTTGAGTTGCATCAAAGAGACGTTGCACATCATTAGCAAAGATATCCTGAGCTTTTCTCCAAAAGGAAGAGCACGATTTGTAAGGTCTTAAAATTTCTAAGACTTCTGGTTCAACAGATTGCCATAAGACAGCACATAGTTGAAAATCAAGTTTCTGCCATTGAGATTTCTCTTCTTCAGGAACGGTGGAAACATCTTGTTCAAGATGATCATGGTGTCCTTGACCAAGAAACCATAACTCCACGGAAGAAGACCAAGTTAGATAGTTTTTCCAATTGAGTTTTGCAGAAGTAATGGTTGGAGTAGCAGAGAGAGACGGTGTTCCAAGCCCAGCCATTATAAAGCCAAACAAGAAAAGAGGGGAAAAAGGTGTGGGAAGAAACCCTAAACGGAGCAACCGTCAACGGAACAACAAATCAGAGACCACAATACACTCAGGAGACGGAGGCGAAACGACCGGCAGTGGCGCGGTGAAGATCCGACACGGGAGAGGCGGCGCGTGAAGCCCACGCGCCCGAGAGAGGTTAGAGAGAAACGACGCGTGACGGCGCGTCGAAAGAAGGATGAGGCGGCGACCACCAGGGATGGGTCGCGCTCGTCGAGGCGCACCGAACCCTTAACTTCGCCGGAAAAAAGGCAGCGGCGGCGGCGGACGGCGGCGGCAACGGCGGACGGCGGCGGCGAAAGCGACGGTGAACGACGGCGCGGATAGTGAGCAGCGACGAACCCTAACCAGCTCTGGATACCATGTGAAAGTTTGAGAGATGGTAAAAATATTATTACTGTAGTTAAAGTTTCTATTACACAGAAAAGTCCTATATAAGGAACAATGGACCAGCCCTAAAAGCCCAAAACTAAAAGGCCAGTTATACAATACAATATATTTCAACAGTAACTAAGAACAGTATAATGGGGGGAAGGGTTACGGGTAGAGCGTATACCTTTACAGAGGGCAATGGGCAAGTCAGACTCATTTGCTGGAGCCGGAGGAGACACAGGAGGCGGCACTGGAAGTGAGTCATGAGGGAGACAATTGCGGCGACTATAAACCTGAAAGGTTGGTGGTGAAGGACGATCCTGTGGTGAATGAGAGTCTAAAGAAGGAGGAGACAAAATGGGTGGAGCATCACCAGGAGGATCACAGATAAGAGGAATATCAACAGTAACAGGGAGAGGTACAAAACTAGAAGATAGATGTGTAAAGTAAAAAGAAGATTCATCAAAAGTGACATCAACAGAGATAAAATGACGATTGAGGGATGGGGAAAAACACTTATAGCCCTTTTGTGACCGTGGAAATCCTAAGAAGAAACATTTGTGAGACCTAGGAGATAACTTATCAAGATCAGGACTAAAATCATGAACAAAACATGTAGACCCAAAAACTCTAAGAGGTAATGGATGTAGAGGGTCTTGAGGAAATAAGATAAAATAAGGGATTTTGTTATCTAGGACGGAAGATGGCATGCGGTTGATAAGATAACATGCCGTGAGAATAGCATCACCCCAAAAACGTGAGGGTACTTGACCATGAATGAGAAGTGTACGAGTTGTTTCAATAAGGTGTCTATTCTTGCGCTCAGCCACCCCATTTTGTTGAGGGGTATAGGCACATGAGGTTTGGTGAAGAATGCCATGAGAAGCCATGAAATGTTTAAACGGTTGAGAAAGGTATTCACGGCCATTATCACTGCGTAAAGTGCGAATAGAAACCCCAAACTAAGTTTTTATTTCATTGAAAAAAGATTGAAAAATAGAAAACAACTTAGAATGATTTTTCATGAGAAACAACCAACTGGAATAGTCATCAATAAAGGTAACAAAATACTGAAATCCGAAAGTTGACTTAACACGACTAGGTCCCCAAATATCAGAATGAACCAATGAAAAGGGGGATGACGCTCTTTGTGAAACACTACGAGGAAAGGAACTACGAGTATGTTTACCTAACTGACAAGACTCACACGACGAACTTGATAATTTCGACAGACTCGGAACAAATTGCTGCAGTTTGGCAAGACTTGGATGACCTAATTGAGCATGAAGAAGGGATGGTGACTCCATGATTACGCCAGCATGTGGAGAAGGGCTGAGATGATATAGGCCATGAGACTCACATCCTGTGCCAATCATGTGTTTCGAACTCCGGTCCTGCAACCAAACAGAATCTTTGGTAAATGAAATAACACAATTAAGGGAACGAGTTAGACGACTTACGGACAATAAGTTAAAAGGAGACCTAGGGACATAAAGTACATTATCAATGGATATGAACGGAAAAATATGAACAGTACCAATACTATGAGACGAGACTCTAGACCCATCAGCCATTGTTACCAGTGATATGATCGGTGGCGCCTGAGTCAAGGACCCAAGATCCGAGAGAGTGAGTCAGACCAACAAAAGGGGTACTTGTGCGTATAACAAAAGCAGATGTATTGGAACTAGAGTGCTGACGGTCCTCATACCATCTGAGAAATTCCTGAAAGAGTACAGGGTTATTTATGGTATTTGATGAAGTAGGATGGTCTGCAGACAGTGATCGGGGAGGTGGATCAGAATTAGCCATTGCTATAGGTCGAGGAGGACGTCCATGAAGTGCATAACATCTAATCAATTTTGTGGCCTAGCTTGCCACAGTGGTCACATTTTGGACGTCCTTTACCTGGTTGGCGAGACCGACTCCGATCATCAAGTTGGGCAGCCATGGAGAGGGAGAAACCCTAAAAATCCAAAGTGCTCCGATTGACGCAACGACCACAGATCCAGAAAGAGGGCGAGGAGGCGATCATGGCGGTGCTGATCGGCGGCGGAAATCTCCTGCGACGCGCTGGCACGCGCGACGGGAAGCGGTGGCAGCGGTGGCAGCGGTGACTGTTGCGGCGACGCGTGGAGGCGCGTGGGTGGTCCGTTCGCCGCGATCTTTGGACCACGGTGGTCGCCCGGCCGAGACGATTCCGATGGTGGTCGTCGGTCGATTCTGGAACTCCGGCGACGGCAGCGGCGGCGGCGGCGACTGCAGTGATAACGGCGGTGATGGGTACCGGAGACCGTGGAGTTGGCGGGAACTATTCCTGTGCTCTGATACCATGTGAAATAATAGAGAAGATTAGGAGAAATCTCCCTTATGTGTTTAGCATACACATAGGGTAGTTTATTTATAATGTAAGATAAGGGTTAAACCCTAAATACAGAATGGGCTAAGCCCAATTAACATAAACACACAACTTAACATCTAACACATCCAATATCATAGGCTTTTGACCTTTGGCGATAATGAATCTTCCATGGAGATTGAATCCTCTGTAAACATCTTCTGGGTTAGTGATGGATAAAGAATCCCCTTTTTGGCATGGTTTAGGTAGCTAGGATAGAATAGGAGCAACCACTTCACAAGACAAAGCTTGAAGACAAGATTTAGAGGCTTTTGGTGGGATATAAGGCTGATTATTGAGGGTTATGGGACATTACCAGTGATAAATGTAAGGTTCCTCCATTTCCTTTCCAAAACCAGACACCAATGGCTCAAGGACAAATATAGATGTTGCAATCTTGGAGAGAAGATGACCGCAGATTCCATCTAAGTGTGTCATATAGTTTAATACATACTAAGTGGAAAACATGATTCTATTTATAACATAATTAGATTTTTACTTTCTGTTCTACCTTCCACAGATCTTCTCATCCTTATTGTGGTAATTTAACTTTGCTCCATGTTTAAGTTTCCTCCCTCTTTTATGGTTTCTTTTGAAGTCATTATGTCATGTTGCACATTTTATTGAGTTACAAATTAAGCAAACAACTTTCTGTAGTATATCATCTGGTTTCACGAGTGAAAAATACTGAAAATATATGTTTGAATGAAAGTAAAACTATCTTGAAAAGTTCATGTCAATATTTTAACATGTGGCAGTATATCGTAGGTTGCAGCCTGGGATGCAAATCTTGTAACTCCTCACAAACGCATGGGGAATGCAGGTGTTGATCTAGAGTGGCTCTGTGATGGTGAGGACCAGAAAATCTATTGAAATTTTGTTAGTGCAATGTTGAAAGATTGTTGTGTTGCTTAAAATTTTGAAATGAGTTCAATTTCTTCTCTCCATTTTCTTTTTATACATGTTGATCGGTCAACAGTAGGGTAAAAGTTACTTATGAATATAGTTAAACTTATGGCTGCAAAAACTCAGCAAAAATGCCTTTTGCTATAGGAGATGTGCATGAAATATTGGTTGAGTTGGAAGGAATGGGTGGTGGCGGAAAGGTTCAGATGGAGGTATGTTTCTTAAGAGTACAAATTTTATGGGGAAAAGTTATTTTCTGTATGATTTGGTAGAACAAATATTACAACTTACAACTTCATATGGCAATATATGCATTTGTATATTTTATTACTTGCATTAAACTGTTTCCATTTTAGCCATCTTGTACTATTTTAATAAATCTTTATAGGTTTTAATGTAAAATTTGACTTCTTGAACTTCAATCAGGACTTTTGATATAAGCTATATGCTTTATGTATTTTTGAAATATTTATCTACATATGTGCTTAATTTGGTATAAATTCTGTTGTGTTGTTTAAAGGACAGGTTATGATGTAATGAATCATGATTGTGATAACTTTTGGATTTTAGGTAAAATATAAAAGCTATGATGAAATTGACGAAGAGAAAAGGTGGTGGAAGATACCTTTTGTTTTAGACTTTTTAAAGATAAAAGGTTTTGATTCTGCATTCAGAAAGGTTATTGGCTCTGATACAGTACAGGCCCGCCAATTTGTGGAATATGCATTTGGGCAGTTAAAGTCTTTTAACAATTCATATCTTCTGAAGGGCCGGAAGTCTGATAATAATGATGAGTACGACAGTGAAGCTACAGGGGAACTGACTGAATCTGCTTCTATATCCAATATTCCTTCCATCGAAGCTGGTAGTTCAGAAGCCTCCAATGAGGCTAGCAGGGAACAGAGGAACTCAAAGGAATTTATCAGACATGGCAATGATACTGAAAATGGACATGCTTCTGAATTGCCAGCAAAAGTTAGTGAGGAAGAATTATCAAATAAAATTTTTTGGAGGAATTTTGCTAATGTTGTTAATTCTAGTATCGCTCAAAAGTTGGGTCTCTCTGTTTCTGAGAAATTTAAGTGGGACGGATTGGAGTTTTTAAACAAAATTGGCTCACAATCTCAAAATATTGCAGAAAGCATTTATGTTCAATCTGGTCTTGCAATGCCTGGCAGCACAGATGATATGAATGATAAAACAAGTGGCCAACCTGCCGTCACTGTGTTTCAGTCTTCACTTCCTGAGGTTAAAAAAGCGACACAAAATTTGATGAGGCAGACTGAGTCAATTTTAGGAGGTTTGATGCTTTTGACTGCAACAGTTTCTAAAATAAAAGATGAAGTGGATTCATCAGAAGAGAGGAAAGTGAAAGAAGATTATACTAAAGCAGGAGACAAGGACATCCAATATTCTGGTAGTCAGAAGCTTCCCAACTCACAGAGTGGAGTAGTGCTGGATGATAAAATAACTGAAGAGATGAAAGAACTTTTTTCTACTGCTGAAAGTGCCATGGAGGCTTGGGCAATGCTGGCCACTTCCCTGGGCCAACCTAGTTTTATTAAGTCGGAGTTTGAAAAATTATGCTTCTTAGATAATGCATCCACAGACACACAGGTGTTTTGTTTATAACCTCTTCAATAAGTCCATTTCTCTGTTTTCTGTGAATTTTCAATTGGCAATGCATGTTTGTGATATATTGCCAATATCTTATTTTGTGTGCTGCTTTCTATTTTCTAAGTCTTTAGAATTTTCAGGTTGCAATTTGGCGTGATTCTGCACGAAGAAGGTTGGTGGTTGCTTTTAGGGGAACAGAACAGGTAGTTTATATTCTTGTTCTTTAAGGTGGTTTATAGCATCTGGACAGTTAAAGAAGCATATACTTTTTATTTTTCAGTCTCAATGGAAGGACTTAAGAACTGATCTAATGCTTGTGCCAGCTGGGTAACATTCTTTTCCATCCTAGTTGTGACTTTTTTTGTGGTTTGGTTTAGTTTTAACTTAACCAGTATCTCATTGTTTTATAGTTTTAATCTTGTGAGTAATTGTGTTGTATCATTGTATGTATTTGATAAATTTAATCATATTTGATACTGTTAGATTTTTTGTGATACTGTTTGAAATCCCACATTGGCTAAAGATATGGTCAAATTATACAAACTTCCCCTTAAAAGTTAATTTTGCGAAGTTGATTTAAGTTTAAAGTCTATTTCTTAAGATGATTTTTGAGTTTAATATAGTATATAAGCGGATGCAAATATTATTTTACAAGCTGGTTTTTGTGAAGTTGAGTTAATCTTAAAGTTTACTTTTTAATAAATATATTTGATTCTTTTGAAACAAAATATTTGGCAAAAAAACTGATAATAGATAAAATTAAAAATGAGTAGAAAAGGTAGTGAAAATCAATAGATTCATGTTTTGGGGACATAAGGCAGCAAGATATTTTTAGTTCATTGAGAAAGTACACCATTCTTCTTTCTGTTGTTGGTATTGACTGTTATTACTTCAAAATGTATTAGAAATGTCAGTTTTTGAAGTTCTCAGGTGCACTAAAAATTCTTTGGTGCTGTGTCAAATCATAATTAGTTTAGGGATTGATTAAAATTACTTTTGGTTTAACCATATTATTTCCTTTCATGACTACCTTTCCCATGAATTTCACAGGCTAAATCCTGAAAGGATAGGTGGAGATTTCAAGCAAGAGATTCAAGTATGTTAATTGTAGTAAGGTTTATGGTCAGACATGTTTGGTAGGTTTTTTGAAGGCTTAAGAACATATTATTCGTTTGTTGTTGATGATGCTATGGTTTTTGTAGGTTCACAGCGGTTTTCTAAGTGCATATGATTCAGTAAGGACCAGGATCATTTCTCTTATTCGGCTAGCAATCGGTTATGTGTAAGTCATGTGAAAGTCATGTGAAAAAGGTTTTTGTACCGAGCACACTGCCTTGTAATTGTGCTGTATTTCTTAGAATATTTTGAAAATCCCTTTGCTTTCCAACGTGAAGCTTTTATAGTTGACTAAATAAGTGCTTATATGAGTTAAGTGACAAATGAATTACTTATTGTCATGAACGAGCTAGCCCAAAAGCTTAAGCTTGGGGTGTAGGTACAACTTGAACTACCAAAAATATAATTTTATTGATAACTATGTGATGGGTTCTATTGGGAGGTTATGATTTAGGAGTTACAGCTGTTGTGTTCTTGATAAGACCCGAGTGTTATGTGCAATTATGACACTTATATGTAAAAAATAAATGCTTTAGAAATCAACTCAATATTAGAAACTCCGGGGTGACAGTTATGTGTAGAAAATTATTACTTCAGAAATCAATTCTATATTAAAAACTCCAGGAAGGCAGTTATGTGTAAAAGATAACTATTGCTATTTTGTTATGTATTAGAAACTGTAGCATGAAAATATGGGTGGAAAATAACTGCTGGTAGTAGTGTATTTGGAGTATATGTGATTGGTGTTTGTGTAATTATTGACGAGTGTGAAGTTGTTTGTGATTTGTGAACAGAGAATACGGTTGTATGAGATGTTTGTCTCTAGGACAGAAAGTGTATTGATCTATTTAAAGTGATAAGGGAGCCTTTTGTCTCTGGGACAAGTGTTTTAAACTATTACATGTGATTCCAGTGTTTAATGTTATATTTATTACTTTTTTTATCAATAGCGTTTCTATCAATTATACACACAGTTTGATTGACAGACCTATATGAGGGTATTAAGGTTTCAGTTTGTTGCATATGGTCTTTGAAGGAAAAATCTCCTTAAAAGGGGTAAACCCTTGTTTGTTGAGTGCTTGTACAGTAAATCTGGTCATTAAACCTGATTGTTTTGTTAATACAGTACATCTCAAAATTTGATTTGCTTTGACAAACAAAAGTTATTTCTTGTTCCAGAGATGATCATTCTAAGTCACTTCACAAATGGCATGTTTATGTGACTGGTCATAGTTTAGGTGGTGCATTGGCAACCTTGCTCGCACTTGAACTTTCATCCAATCAATTAACGAAGTAAGTTTACTATTTCTTATATACTTCATTTCTTTAATCTATAACTTTTTATGCTTTTATTCGTTTGCAAATGAACACGCACTTACTAGCAAATCTTTTATTTACACTTGACAAAGATTAGACATGATGAAAGGAGATTTTATTGAAGTGAATGTTTGAAACGATATATCAGCCTTTATTTAGAGAACTCTACCCCTAAAGTAAAGATTACGAAGAGATCTCTAGAGTGAGTATACTTGAAAGGATTAATATGAAACAAAACATTTTTATTCAAAATTGATTCATTTGAAACCGTACATCAACCTTTATATATAGAGAACTCTAACCCTAAAGTAATAATTACAAAAAAATCTCTAGAATCTTCTAACAACTAACAATTTCTATCTACTTCTAGTAATACAATTAATATTCTACCAACAACTTTGAATAATGTATTTAATATCTTACTAATAATGCTCCCCTTCAAGCTGGTAACTGGATATCTATCATTCTTAACATGCATGTAAGATTATGAAATCGCTCAATGGTAAGACCTTTCGTAAACAAATCTACTAATTGAAGCCCAAATGGGATGTAGGAAGTAGTTATAAGGCTACTATCCAATTTCTCTTTAATAAAGTGTCGATCTATCTCTATGTGTTTGGTCATCTCATGCTGAAGTGGATTGTGAGCAATACTAATAGCTGACTTATAATCACAATAAAGGATCATAGATTCTTCACATGCCACTTTAAGATCATTTAGAGTAATTCTCAACCATAACAATTCACACACTTGTTGTGCCACAACTTGAAATTTAGCCTTTGCACTAGACCTTGCAACAACATTTTTTTTCTTTTCCAAGTCACCAAATTTCCACCCCAGAACATGCAATATCCTACATCCTACGGTGGATTTCACCTTCTATCTAAGCGTTATGACAGTTAGATTTCACCTTCTCACTTAACTCTCTCTTTCTCTCATAAACCCTCCATATTCTATCATTACCTACCGCCTGATGATCAACCTTGTCCTCAAGGTTGAAATCAAGAAACTGATCCTGGATTGTTCCAACATCTTCCCAGGTAGCTCCCTCGGATCCCCTTTTCTGCCATTTCAGAACCTGTTGTCTAGTCTCCCATCAGAGTTACGTTCAAGATTTCTTTTTCGCCTGCCAAGAACTTGTGTGAGTTCTCGGATTTCTTGTTGTAACGCTGTAGTCTTTGCCTTCAAACCGTCTAGCGTTGTCTTGACTATCTCCATTTAACCTTCCAACACGTTCAACCTTGTCTCAATTCCTCCTTTTCTCTTGCAAAACTGATCCGGCAAGTTGGACCAAATGATAGGGTTCTGATTTGGAACCTATCTGAACTCCTCATACTCTCACACACAAAAGCAAGAGCACATTCAAGGGAGCCCATTTCCCCCCTCCACAGGAAACAAAGTCCTGTCTAAACAATTCCCAAAACTCAAAACTAACTCTGTACATAAAATAAGAGTTCTTTATATGAACTCTTTTCCCAACAAGTCTTTAATATTGGCCTTTATTCACAATAGAATTGCCTTCATCAATCCCAATTGTATGGTTTTGTTCTTTGAGAAGTTCAAGAACATAGTTTCTTTGGGAGATAAAGATGCCTTTCTTTGAGTAAACAACTTTTATCCTAAGGAAGTACTTTAATTTTCCCATATTCTTCATTTCAAATTGACCTGCAAGATTCTTTAAAGATTTGTTTCTCTGGTCATCATTTCTTGCAACAATCATGTCATCAAAATAGACCTAGACTAGAGTAAGTTTTCCTTCAGGGGAATGTTTGATCAACAGGGTAGCCAGAACCAGTCACCGACTGCTTGAGGATAAAGACATATGTTGAAAATTTGGGGAGAGATTTTGAAATCTTGAAACATGAAGGGTTATTTTCTTCCTATTTAAACAACAAATTGAAACATAGTTTTTAGTGTAATTAAATAGAAGTCATGTGTTTAATTGCTACATGTGATAGCAAATGATTATTGAACTGAGGTGTTAGCCTAAGATGTCATAGTTTCAAAGTGATGCCTTAAATGAATTTTATAAAACCTAAAATAAATTAGAAGTCTTATATCCTTCAAATCTTGGATGGATTAAATGCAACAAAAATGACATCTTAAAGCTTGGGAATATTTCAGCTTGTGGTGGCATTTTTAGGATGAAGGCTAAGAATAAGGGATTTTTATTGTCCAACTGGTAAAGGGGCCATTGACGAATGACAACCATAGCAAGCAAAATACGAACTGGTTTTAGCCACAGGAGAAAAGGTATTACAATAGTTGAGACCATAGACTTAAGTATATCCTTTAGCTACTAGACGAGCTTTGAGACGATCGATTGCACTAGTAGGACCAACCTTAATAGCATAGACCCATCTACAACCAACAAACTTCTTATCAGGAGGAAGAGGGACAAGGTCCTAAGTGCCATTGTGTTCAAGTGCTTGCATTTCATCAATCATGACTTGTCGCCATCCAGGATGACCAAGTGCCTCATGAACAATATTAGGAACCTGAATGGAAGATAAGGAGGAAACAAAGGAGAAATGTGGAGGAGACAAACGATGATAACTCAAACAATTATAAACAAAAAATTATAAACAAGATAAGGATTACGAGTAGAGCGAATACCTTTCTGGAGTGCAATAGGCAAATTATTAACTGAGTCAAGAGAGGGTGAGGAGAATGAAGGATCCATGGTCTGGGAATCTGATGGAGGAGGATCTGAGTCTCGAGGATCTTCAGTGTTCTGAGTTTGAGATTGTGTCCGACGTTGATATGTGAGAAGAGGTGGATGAACAATGTCATTTGCATTTTGAATTTGAAGTAAAGGAGCAAAAGTAACCAAGGGATCACATGATGTTAAATGAAACATTTGTTGAACAGATGAATGATCCTCCATGGAGGACAAGAAAAAAGGTGTATCCTTAAAGAATGTGAGATCAACATACATATAATACCTCTTGGGTGAGGGAAAATAACATTTATACCCTTTCTGAAGGCGAGAGTATCCCAAAAAGACACACTTAAGAGCTTTTGCAGAGAGTTTATCAAGACCTGGAGAAACATTATGAACCAAACAAGTACACTCAAATATATGAGGAAACAAAAGGTATAGAGGGTCTTTTGGAAAAATGATAGAGTGAGGGACTTTATTCATAAGAGAGGAAGAAGACATCCTATTGATCAGAAAACAGGCAATGAGGGTTGTCAAACTCGAGAGTTTACGTAAACTCGTGAGAGTCCAGTAAACTCGTAAGAGTTTACTTTGCATGATAAAAAAATATAAATAACATCCTAATTCAAAGAAAATAACAAAATTATATAAATTCAAATACATAAGTCCATAGAAATATTGTTCATAGAAATAATGTAAAACATAAATTGAAATGTCAAAGTCTCTATACCTAATCCTCTAATCCTCTAGTAATGGCATCATCATCTCCATCATCATCCTCATTTACTTCTTCCTCTGATGAATGTTGTGCATCTTCATTGTCCCCAAATGTTATCTTATAAAGATCAAGAACATCTAGAGCAGGATCTATTGCTATCTTATAAAGATCAAGAACATCTAGAGCAGGATCTATTGCTGCTCCATCTAAGTGAACATTTTCACCTTCAACTTGCTCAATCTCAACAACATCATCTGCCTCTTCAGTTATCTATTCATCATCTGATTCAATGTCATCAAATGGAAGAGCTACACTTTTTCGAATTTGTCTACTTTTCAACTTGGAGTTATACATCACATAAACTAAATCATTCATATTTTTTTATGCAAATGATTCCTTCTCTTTGTATGAACCTAAAATGAAATATAATATTTTTAGTGAAGATATAAACATAATAAAGAAATTTATAAATTAAAAATAATTTAGATAACCATTTCAAATTAACTCCAATTACGTTCACATCTAGATGAACTACAAGTCAAGCTTAGAATTTGAATAGCAAATCTCTTCAACTCCGGAGTTCCATCACCAAACATGTCCACTGTTCCCCAAGATTTAACTCTTTCCTACACTCCTTTGCATCTTCCATTCCAAAAAGTCCTTTAGCATAATGAAATTCAACAATTTGTAAATTAATTTTTCTTCTTTCTGCCATATCTGGTATCAATCTTCTCATGCAAATATACAATCCTTCTTTCACCTTTCCACCATCATCACATCTAAAGTTAAGTTCATAGTGGAAATGGGGGTCAGAAAATAGGCAGCTGCATGCAAAGGCCTACGAAGTTGATTATCCCATCGAGCATTAATTATTCTTCAAATCTCTTCATAACTACATCTATTATACTATATCAGAAATAATTTCACACATAAGTAATTAAACATTGAATGAGTAAAAGTTTGAAAATTTACCTCTTTTTGATATTGTTAAAGTTAGACCTAATCTTCTCTTTTGCACAATCCATTTCTTCATAAATGAAACCCATTGTGGGTTTTACATCTGAGTCCACTAATCTTAAGACAACCATAAGAGGGACAACAACTTTCAAGCACGTGGAGACATTCTTCCAAAACCGGCTATCTAATACCGCATGTTCTACTTTTCTCCTCTCTTGTGAAGTTCCAAACTTGCTTGTCTTCCATTTCTTAGAGCTAAACATGGTTAATAACGAGGCCTTCAATTCATGAAGACAAGCAAGAGTTAAATAAGTCATGGCAAATCTAGTCACACCCGGTCTTATCAAGTCTCTACTATTAGTGAACTTTTTCAACAAGGAAATCAACATTGATCTTCCATAGATGTAATCTTTCTTCCCTTCTTAATGGTCAATTCATGGACCTTCAAAGTTTTTTAAAATCTTTAAATATCAAATCAATGCAATGTGTTGCACATGGAGTCCAATACATTTTTTCCCTCTTTTGCATCAACAATTCTCCGGCTGCCTTGAAATTTGCAGCATTATCAGTGACAACTTGAAGCACATGTTCTTCTCCAACAAACTTGACAAAATCGTCCAACATTTTGGAAACTTTATCAGCTGTTTTTGAAATGTCTGAAGTGTCAAGTGAATAAAGAAAAATTGTCCCTTTAGGACTATTCACCAAGAAGTTGCAAATAAAACGTCTTTTTCTATCTGTCCAACCATCAGACATAATTGTACATCCACTTCTCTACCACTCCTCCTTATATTGCTCAAGATTTGCATCTGTTTTCTTCACAGCTTATTTCAAGAGCTTCTTTCTAATATCATGATAAGATGGTGGTTTGTTTCCAACTCCATACTTACCAATCATTTCACACATCTTTAAAAATGTTGGATTTCTAATTACATTAAAAGGAATGGCACTGGTGTAAAAGAATTCAGCCACTTGAGCATCAACTTCTTCTTTGTATCCTTTTTTCATCATTTGATTTATCGTTGCTTGGACTCTCCCTTGCTAGTAGTAGCAACTTTTTCTTTTCCTTTATAACCAAATACCTTATGTCCTCCATCAAGACTCTCTGTTAGGGATGGAGAGTTTACGTGAGAAGGAATAAAACAGGGAATACCGAACTGTTTTGGCAGTTAGGTGGTGTGCGTATTCGTTTGTATAAATAGCTAGCTGAATAGAGGAGGAAAGTTAGTTAGTTGTTTTGTAGAATTCTAACATGAAACCATTATTCCTGTGGGGGAGGTTAAGCTCCCATTTGCTTACTGTACATTGTATTCTTGCTGTTGATAATACATAGAGGAATTATAAAGTTTTTCGAATGTGATAATCTGGTGTGTTAGAGTGGGTTCCTTTAGGTTTCTTGACCAGAAACCTAACACTCTCACTTTCTGCCTCGTCTTCACCGATATTTATCTTTCTCTTCTTTAATGAAGCACTCTTAGCTTCTGCAACTATTTTTATCATCAACTTTTTTATTTCAACCGAAACAGAAGCATAAGGTTCAAAATCTTCCCCAGTTCCAGCAAGATGATACTTAAATCTAAATATCCCTCCACTTACAATCTTTTGAGCAATAGTTGCATTTCACTTTTCTTCCATTACCATTAACATCAAATCCATGTTTCCATCCAATATCAGATCGATTTTCCGAAGCATTTTTACTTCCACTATTAACTGATGAAGATGCACTTAGATTAGCTTGTCCTGAATTTGATGCATTTCCCTACATAATGAGATAAGCTTCTTCACTACAAACATAAAAAATAAAATGTCCAAGAGCTTAAAATATTATGGCAGCACAGTTTTTTAAACAGTGCAGTGTGCAACACTTTATTTTTGAAAAATAAAATGAATGGTGTAGTGTTGTAAAATGGTGCAGTGCTGTAAAACATAAAATTATTAAAATATATGCTGCAGTGCTGTAAAGTTTACTCGTTAAAATACTTTGCTCTTAAAACATAAAATCAAGTTAACCATCACGAAGTGGTAGAGGATTTACACTTACACAACCCGCAAGTTCGAAGACAATATAGCAATATCGATGACGAGATCGACAAATGACATGAATGGCGGGAACGAAAGCGAGATCGAACTACGAGAACGAAGGTGCGACAAAGGGTGAACTTGATGAACGCGGGCACAACGGAGGGCGAGATCAAATGACGAGATCAAAGGCGAGAGCGCGAGAATGAAGATGAATAGTGAGAATGAAGATGAACAGTGAAAACGAAGATGAATAGTGAGTGAATCTCTTGAGCTAAAGCTCAAAAATCCTAATTTGGTGAGCCCTAAAAACGAGGTCGTTTTATGTTTTCGAAATTTCTTCCCAAACTCGCAAAATCAACACTAGAGTCGCGATTTCAAGCAAGTTTATCTAGTCTACCACCGATTCCACCGATCCTACACCAAAAGCGAGTTGGCTTACGTGTTAACTCGAAAGCACTGTGTGAACTCGTAAACTCGACCGAGTTAACGAGTTAACTCGCGAGTTCGATAACACTTCGCCCCGATGATGGAAAGGAACATTAGTATTCAACATTAGGGAGCGTGCAGTTTGAATGAGATGTCTATTTTTTCTCCTACAATGCATTTTGTTGTGGAGTGTGGGGACATGTTGACTGGTGTAAAATTCCTTGGGAAGATAAGAATGAAGAAAATGCTGCAGAAAAATATTCCTTAGCATTATCACTTCTGAGGATTTTAATTGTCTTCCCGAATTGGTTCTTGATTTCATTAAAAAAGGACAGAAATATGGCCAAATGTTTAGATCTATCTTTCATTAAATAAACCCAAGTACATCGAGAAAATTCATCAATGAAGGTTACAAATAATTAAAACCAAAAGAAGTAACACGACTTGGTCCCTTAATATCAGAGTGAATAGTTGAAAAGGCAAAAATACATTGCGTCTTAGACATTTTAGGATAGGAAGATCTAACATGTTTTCCTAACTGACACGACTCACAATCTAAGACTTGAATGTGTTCCAGGCTTGGAACCATCATCTTTAACTTGGATAAGCTTGGGTGGCCCAACCGATCATGTAAAAGTTTTGGGGATGAAGTTGTGAAATAAGAAACTGAGGAGTTAGGTTTTAAGAAATAAAGTCCTTGTGACTCATATCCTTCTCCAATCAGACGACCCATACCATGTTCCTGTATAACAAAGGAATCAGCAGAAAAGGTTAAAGAACAATTTAAAGAACGAGTCAATTGACTCAAAGACATTAAATTGTAAGGACAATGATGAATATACAAAACAAAATTCAAATTTAGTGAAGGAGATAAGGAAACTTTGCCAATTCCCCGAGAGGCAACTTTGGATCCATTGGCAACAATAACCAAATGAGGAATGACATTGAGGAGATGGTTGGCCAAGATTAGAAGATTTTTCAGACTTGTACCTCAAAAACTCTTGGTACTCTTCATCAAAAATTCTAGATTCTAAATTATCAGAGTTAGACACATGAGCAACTTTGTCTAGAAAGCCATGCAAGGAATAACATTTATCTCCGGTATGGCCTATTCTCTTACAATATGAGCATTGAGAACGTCCACTTCGACCACCACATCCTCCTCGGTTGCTCCTACCTCCTCCTCTTCCTTGTGGTGCCACCATTACTGATTTTTCAATGGCATCACTTAAATTTTCGTCTTTTACCAATGTAGGTAACCGAAAGAGTTGAGTAACTAAGCCATCCATTGACAGGATTTGGTCACCAGCTAAAACTTCACAAACATGATCAAAATCCGAGTGTAAACTTCTCAAAATTAGGACCATGTAAAACTTGTCAAGCTTTTGTTGATATTTTCTAATGGATCAACTACAAAGAAGTTCTTTAACTCTTCTACCACAGCCTGAGCTTTTGCTATATGGGAAACCATATCATGGTTGACTTGTTTGAGAGAAGCTTCTCTTTGGGTTGCATTGAAAAGATGATGCACATCATTAGCAAAAATATCTTGTGCCCTTTTAACAAAGAAGAGCATGTCTTATAGGGTCTTAAGATATCTACAACCGATTGCCATAAAACAGCACATAACTGAAAGTCTAGTTTCTGCCACTGAGATTTCTCTTCATCTGGGACCATAGAAATATCCTGTTCAAGGTGATTATGGTGTCCTTGACCAAGAAACCATAATTCCAAACCAGAGGACCATGATAAATAATTTTTCCAATTGAGTTTTGCAAATGTAATGTTAGCGGTAGCAAATAAAGAGGAACTAATTCCAGTAAAAGAGGCCATTTTAAAGCTGTGAGAAAAAAACAAGAATTAGGGTTCCAAATAACTTGAGGAAGGAAACCCTAGGTATGAGCCCCAACCAACAAAACGGAGAAACACGTACCAAAACTAACTCAGGAAGCCCCGACAAGACGATCGGCAGTGGCGCGATGGAACTCTGACACTAGTAAGGCGGTGCGTGAGGAACACGCGCTTGAGACTGGCCGGAGAGAAGCGGTGCGTGGCGGCGTGTGCGGAGGCTTCTGAGGAGGGGACCACCAAGGTTGGTTTGTGCTTCTCAAGGCGCACCTAACCCTTGACTTCGTTGGAGAAAACGAAGGTTGATGGTGACGGTGACGGTAGACAGTGGCGATGGTGGACAGTGCGGTGACCACTGGACGAAAACAATAGAGAGACGATAGACGAGGAAGACACAAAGGTCTGGCTCTTGATACCAACTTCAAGAGTTGAGGGAAGATAAAAATTTTATTTCACTTAGTAAACCTGATATAACTTACTACTGCGTTTATAGGTGACATTAGTTCTGAAATGTAAAAGGGCTGGAAGCCCCCTAACAAAACCCTAAAAGTACAAAACGCTCACATAAATATTAATAATAATAAAGACATTACATTTCAACAATAGGTGTTGATTTTATATGGTGGGAAGGAATTTCCCTTTTTCTTATGATTGTAGAGATAGATGTGGGCTTCAACATTCTTGGCTTTTCTAGCGGGTTTTGGTTGGGTCTTCCACTTTTGTATTTCTTTTCTTTATACTATGAAAGGGATGGTGCAAATGATTGGTAGAGGCTATAGTCCTAACCTAGGATTATAACCTATACAGTGATACCTTAACATTCTTATTTTCATTTTAAAAAATAGAATTTGTGTACTCTGAGAATTTTATAAATGAATTTGTGTAAATTTTCATTGACTTTCAAACAAGTATCTATAAGTAGCTAACAATAGGCAAGTTTCTGAAACCGAGGACCTATTTAAATTTTTCTGAAAGATAGTATGCATAGTGATATTATACATACAACTTGTTTGAAACAGCTGGCAGTAACTAACTTTGCTAAGCTGACAAGTTATTTAGAGTACAAAGCATTTTTATGAAATGATTTGAGACAATCTGTGTATATACTATCACTAAAAATATAGGAGCTAACAATTAATACACCCTAATATTATAAATTATAATCACTATTTCCCCCCACTTATAATCATGACAGTTTTTGTATGCTGTAAATTTTTTTTTCTACTAGGCAAGGGGCAATTTCCATTACTATGTACAACTTTGGTTCTCCTAGGGTTGGTAACAAAAGATTTGCGGAAATTTACAATGAGGTTAGAAAATAATATTACTATTTTGTTAATGTTGTTTGCCTTGTTGCTATATCAAATTGATTGTCCATTATGATCTTCATTTTTCTTTCAAATTCTATATCTTCCTATATACTATAATGTTTGACATAGAGATATTTTGTCTTCTTTATTAGATTATCATGTTTAAAAAAATAGACATTTTTGTGACTATTTACATTTTGTAAAAATGATGATTTTGTGATGTATTGATTCTAAATTTTCATCATTTGATGAAGAGCACAATAGACCGTCTACTAGTGTCAAAATTAATCAGACCATCTACCTTCTACCACCTTTGTTGGTGTTTTGTCTTAATTGTTTTTGTAGTTTTCTATTTCCTTATTTCAATATATAGAGAATCTGTGTATGGTATACATATTGCATTGAGAACGTACTTCATGTATGCTACAACACTTGCATTCTTTCATTCTTGTTCTTGTGTTTTTCTTGTTATTGTTGAACAAACCCAACAATTGGTGCCATTTATGGGAATAGGAGGAAGAAAGTTAAGAAGAGCAAGGTTTGAAGACATGATCTTCGAGTTTGATATCGTAAATGTTTTTGCTGAGAACAACTTCAAATTATGGAGGATCAAGATGGATGCTATATTGATACAGTAACGATGTGGTGATGCAAGAAATAGTGAGGTGAGCATGTCAGCATTGTTGTCTTAGAAGAAGACTGACATGATCAACAAAGCTAGAAGCGCCATAATTTTTGTGTTTTGGGGATAAGACACTTAGAGAAGTCATGAAGGAAAGAACTATTGCATCAATGTCGATGAAGCTGGTGTCATGACAAATCTTAGGCACATAGATTTTGTCTGAAGCAACAACTATATTCCTTGAAAATGACTGAATCAGGAATAATGGTGGAGCAACTAGCAAATTTAAACAAGATTATCGATGATATGGAGAACGTTGAAGTGAAGTTCGAAGATGAAAATAAGACTTTACTATTCTTAATGCCTTGCCTAAGATATTTGAGCATTTTAAAGACACTTTGTTGGTTGGGAAGGATTATATCATTACTCTAGAAAAAGGTACAAGCCTAAATTTTGATGAAAGAGCTACAAAAGCTTCAAGAGTCTAAGGTATACAATAATGGTTGAAATTGGAAGGGAGTAAGTCAAACCATTAGTTGAAAATAAGACTGATTTATTATTCTCAATCATGAAAAATACATTCTCATATCCTCTATTTGTAATAATCTAATTCTCCTAAAAAGGTAAATAGGGAAACTTGGAAAGCAAAATAAAATAAAAGATTATATATCTATTTCCTCTAATTAGGAAGATTCTAAAGATACTTTCTCTAATTACAACACTCCCCCTCAAGTTGGTAAATGAATATCAATCATTCCCAACTTGCCTACAAGATCTTGAAATCTACCCGGAGGAAGCCCTTTTGTAAAAATAGCTGCTATTTGAAGTTCTATAGGAACATGAGTTGTAATCACAAATTCTCTGTCAAGATTATCTTTGATGAAATGTCTGTCAATTTCAATGTGTTTGGTTTTGTCATGCTGTACTGGATTATGGGCTATGCTCATAGACTTATTGTCATAGTGTAGTTGCACCGGGTTCTCCACTTTGACTTTAAGATCATCCAAAATGATTTTCATCCAGAGTCCTTCACACATTCCTTGAGCAAGGGCTCGAAATTAAGCTTCTGCACTAGAACAAGATACTATATCTTGCTTTTTGCTTCTCCATAATACCAGACTATCTCCAAGAAATACAAAATACCTTGAAGTAGATTTTCTGTCAGTAATAAGCAATGTTTGGTCTTCTGTGTGATAGATAAATCAATTTTCCTACCAACCTCTAATATTGGGCCTTCTCTACATAAGCACTTTCCTAAAAATATTTTCTCTAATTACAACAACATTCATATGATGAAAAGGAGAATCAAGGGCTTGAGTGTTACAATTGCCAGAAGAGAAGTCACTAAAAGGTAGATTGTCTAGAGATGGAGAGGCATAGAAATTCTCATTTTAGAAGGGAATTTGCTGATCTTGTATAGCACTTGATAGCTAAGAGTTTGCTGGAGTGTTAGAACTCGGGATGCACTCACCACATGTTTCAAGTGAAGGAGTTGTTTGAGACCTTAGAATTGATAATAAAGCTTGTAATATGCAAGTCGTGGGGTCAATTAGATTGAAGATGTTTGACAATTGGGATATGTTATTTTAAGGTGCAAGGTATGTTCCAGAGCTCAAGAGAATCTTTTGTCGATTGGTATGTTTGGTCTTGTTGGTTTTGTCAACTAAAATTGAACAAGGCACTAAAAAGATTTTAAAGGGAGTTTCTACATTTGCTAAGGGGTGAAAAGAACGGTCTTTACAATTGCTAGATGGTTCAATAGTGATTGCACAAGTGTTTGTGGTTAGTTAAATGATGTAATATAAAAGGAAGTTGTGGCATCTGAGGTTGAGACACATTAGTGAGAGAGGTTTAGTGGAGCTAGGCAAGCATAACCTACTAGGAGGTGATAGGTTAGAGGAGTTGGAAGTGATAAGCAAACAAAACCTACTTGGAAAGTCTCAAATTAAAGTTTGGGATGGGTAGGTATGTGTCTAGTAAACCATTTGAGTATGCTCATGTAGACCTCTGAGGTCAAACATGAGCTCAGACTCATGATGGAGGGTCCTATTTGCTCACTAGCATAAATGATTACTTGCCAAGGGTGTGGATTTGTGTCTTTTAAAGACTAGGAATTTTTGGACATGTAAGGAGTGACACACCATGATTGGTAATTAATAGTTAACTAAACTTAAAAGTGTTTAGAATTGACAATGGATTGGAGTTTGTATTAGAGCAATTTAATGGATTTTGTAGGAAAAAAGGTATATAAGATGCCATAAGTTGGTCATAGGTATACCTCAACAAAATGGTCTTGCTGAGAGGATAAACAAAACCATTTTGGAGCAAGTAAAGTGTATGCTACTGGGTGTTGGTTTGCCTAAGTTCTTCTGAGGGAAGCTACAAACACTACCATCTATCAAATAAACAAGAGTCCATCATCTGCTATGAAGTTTAGACTCCCATGGAATTAGCAAGGCCAACAAAAGATGTACTTTTTTATTCAATAGAAGTAATGGAATTAGAGGTCTAATGATCCTCATACCATTTGAGAAATTTTTAAAGATTGCAGTCTGCTCTGAAGGCTCAAACAACATAGCAGTAGTAGAAGAGGCCATAGGTACTTGTATGGGAGAGAGAAAAACCCTAAAATTCAGGTATCTCCAATCAAGGCAACAAGCACAAATTCAGAAAGACGGGAAGAGGCAATCTCGGCACAAGTGATCACTATCGGAGAGGAGTGACATGCCACCATGCCCTGCTGCCAAATGAACTAATGTGCAACTTCGAATGGTGCATGACTACTCCAATGACGAAAATTCTTGCGGCGTGGTAGTCGTTGGACCCAAACGATTTGAATGGTGGGGTCACCAACTTAAATAGTGGCTCCGGTTGCTTGGCGGCAGCTATGGTGTGTTAATGGCGGTTCCGACAAAAAAAAATGTATGAGTTACTTGGAAACCCTAACTCTAGATACCATGTTAAATATAGAGAAAATTAGACATAGGAGTAATTCCCCTTGTGTAGAAAATACACAAGATAATATATTTATAATGAACAATAAGAAAAGAAACCCAAATACATAATGTTGTGACTAACGTAAGATATTATAACTAAGAATATCTTAACCGTATCTAACACTTCTCACCATTGGCAAAACACTCTTTGATAAGAATATTGATGTCAATTGTTAATTGGCACAATATGGTGTTAGAACAATTGAATATTAAGATAACTTTTCTGCTTGAAAACTTGGAAGAGACCATTTACATGGAACAACTGAAGGTATTTGTTGAAGACAAAGTAAAGGTGTGTCTCTTACATAAATCATTGGATGGCTTGAAGCAATGTCCAAGGCAATGGTACAAGATATTTGATGATTTCTTGAAGTTGACGGGGTTCTAGAGGAGCAATTATGATAATTGTGTCTACATCTTGGAAAAAGAGATGGATGTAGTGTGTTATGCTCGCTCTTATGTAGATGATATATTTATAATTAACTTGTATAAAAATGAGATAAAAGAATTAATAGAAAATTGAACTTGGAGTTTGAGATTAAAGATCTACGTCCCTCAAGGCAAATATTGGGGATGGACTGATGGAGGGATCAAGCAATTAGAGTGTTATGTCTATCTCAGCAAGATATTTGAAGAAGGTTTTTAAGAGGTTTAGGATGCATGAATCTAAACTTGTGGGTACACCATTGGATCATCACATAAGCTCTCAGTTACTCAAGCTTTTAGTTTTGAGGAAAGTAGGTGGGAAAGAGGACTATTGCATATGCTAATGGAGTAGGGATCATCATGAGTTAGATAGTGTGTAACAGATCAGATTTGGCACATGCTATTAGTTTGATTAGCAGATTCATGGCAGATCTTGGATATGCTCATTGGGAGGTAGATATATGAAAGGAACAATATCATATGGACCATTGTATAGATAGTCTACCCATAACAAAGAAGTTATAGAAAGGTTTGTAGATGTAGACTGTGTAGGGAATTTGATATCAATAAGTTGATTTTTGGGTATTTTTTTTCCCACTATTTGGTATTGCAGTTTGTTGGAAAGCCAATTTACAATCGGTAGTAGCTTTATCTACTACCCAAGTTGAGTATATCACATTCACAAAAGGGGTGAAGGAGATTGTGGTTGAAAGGGATTGTAGGAGAGCTGGGTATTGTGTAATTATTCGTTGTGATAGTCAAAGTGTCATATATTTAGTTCATCATTAGATATATCATTAGTGAGCTAAACACAATAATGTTAGATTGCATTTCATTAGAGACGTTGTTGAGTTTGAGAAGGTTAGGATTGTGAAGGTAGCATTGGAGGATAATCCTACATGTGTTAACGAAGTCCATACCAAAATCAATATTCAAAAGTTTCTTGGAGCACATTAAATTAAGGTGATGTGGGATTTCTTCATTATTTGGAGTCAAGGTGGAGAATTATAATGTAGTGGCTGATGAAGGGCACCATAGAGAATGTCTAGTACCACCCTTTAGTAGCTTGTCTATGTGTAGGCTATGCACGTTGCATTGACTATGAAGAAATTTTTGTTATAATACAATTGCTTTCTTTCATTCTTGTTCTTGTGTTTTTCTTGTTATTATTGAATGAACACAACATATTGTTTTCCTCTTGTATAAACAGAAAGTTAAAGATAGCTGGCGGGTTGTGAATCACAGAGATATTATACCTACAGTTCCTCGGCTAATGGGTTATTGTCATGTTGAGCGACCTGTATTTCTTGCTGCAGGTGTTTTAAGAAATGCTCTAGTGAGTGATTATTATAATTCTTTGCACTCGTGAATCTCTGCATTAAAAATCAAATTGTAATAAGAATGTACTATTTTCTTTATCTTCTACTGTCGTGTGAGGCACTCATACTTTTTGTTGACAATTTTAACTGCTTAATTGATTTGGCTATTAATGGCAATATTTAGGAAATTTTGAGTGAAATGGTATGGTTAGATTTGTTAGTCTTGATAGTTCAACTATGTAATTATCAAGAGCTTGGTTATATGGGAAAATGATTGAAATGGAACAATTAAAATGGCTATTAGGGGAAATGAATGGAATGAAATACTTACATTTATTAGCCCCAAATATAAAATGGCTATTATTTTGGTATCACCCTGGCATCAGACAGTTATGCAATGTAATTTATCAAAGGGTTAAGTATGTTTTTAATACGAAAAATTGGAATTCGTCCTTATTCGAAATTGATAGGCCCTGGATAGTTTACAAAAGGAGAGAAAGAATTAAAGAACCTAACTGTCTTAACAGTTGGGAGGGGAGCGGGAAAGAATTGTATAAATAACCTCTGTTTGGCAGAGGAGGGGAGTTTTTGCAGTTATTGTATAGACAGGTTCTTTGAACCTTGTGAGGGAGGTTATGCTCCCAGACTATTCATTGTACAGGCTATCTCTTGATAAATAATAGAATTCTTCCATTCATCTTTGCATTTTGTGTGTGTGAGAGTGTTTTGGCTAGGTTTCATACTTAGAAACCTAACAATTTGGTCCGACCTACTGGATCCGAGGAGAGGTGCGCGAGATTTGAGGGAAGAGTTGACGGAAGGTTCAATGTGATGGAGGGCCGGTTAGAGACGATAGAGATTGCGGTTGACGGGATTAAGGCGAAAACAGGGGCGTTGCGCCAAGATACTATCGCAATACGCCAAGAATTGAAGGAGATCACAAGGATTTTGGGGGGGAGAGGTCGACATCAAGCCGACCATCAATCGGAAGATAGCCAGGCGTTGGTCAATGAGAACAAAAAGAAACAAGGGGGGACGAAGGCGGGGGAGAGGGAGTGGCCGTCCCGAGAGCACATTCAATTGGAGGAAAAGAGTGGAACTACCCACTTTTGAAGGATCGGATCCACTCAACTGGATCAATAGAGCGGACACATTTTTTGACTTGCAAGGGGTAACAGAGGATGAGGAGAAGGTGCGGTTGGTGTATATAAGCATGGAGGGCAGTCCTGGATATTGGTTTCGGTTCTGGAAGGAGAAAGCCAGAAACCAATCTTGGGCGGGGTTGAAGGAAGCGATGGTAGCGCAGTTCGGGGGAAGAAGCAGGGGAACCGTCTTTGAAAGGTTGGCCACCATCAAGCAGACCGACTCAGTGCATGAGTTCATCAAAGAATTTGAAATCTTGGTAGGCCAAACGTCGAAGCTACCGGAGGAAATTCTGTTGGGATATTTCATGGCTGGGTTGCAAGAGACAATAGCAACCAGGTGCGATTACTCAAGCCTCAGGAATTGATGGTCGCGATGCGTATCACGCGCGACGCGGAAGAACTGCATGGGGGTGCGAAGTCAAGGGGAACGGGGAGAAATATAACAAACTGGAATAAGTCGATCGGGACGATGTCGTGGGTAGAACCCATACGTCAAAACCAAAACTGAACGGGGCGAGCGGAGAGTAGTGGGTCGGTGCGTAGAGAATCGTCACAGGCGAGCGAGGTGGCGTCATCCAATATCGATAACAGAGGACGAAATTTCCGAAACTTGCCTTACGCCGAATATGTGAAAGGTAGGGAAGAAGGCAAATGTTTCAGATGTGGAGGGGCTTTCGGGCCTGGGCATCAATGCCCAGAAAGGGGTTTGAGGATGTTGATTTTGGCAGAGGACGAAGAGGGAAATGAGACTGAAACAGAGTCGGAGTTAGCCCAGATGCAGATGGAACTTTTGGCGTGCTCTACAGGAGGTCTGACGCAGGCTAAGACGATGAAGTTGCAAGGAGAAATCGGGTGGAGAAGAGTTTTAGTCCTGATTGACAGTGGCGTGAGCCACAATTTCATTAGTAGAGAACTTGTGGGAGAACTGAGATTAGACACGACAGAGACGGGGCCTTACCTAGTTAGCTTGGGCGATGGGCAGAAAAAGGAAACCCGAGCGTGTTGCGAAGGTGTGCGGATTCGTATAGGGGAAGTGGAGGTGACAACTAGATTCCACCTGTTTGAATTAGGAGGAGTGGATGTGATTATGGGGGTGGAATGGTTGGCTACTTTAGGAGAGGTAACTATGGATTGGAGCAACCTGACCATGATTTTCAGCCAGGAGGGTAGGAAGGTAACAATAAGAGGGGATCCTACGCTAACCAGAAGCTTGGTAGCTCCAGAGGCATTGTTGAAAATAAAGGAGGCGGAGGTTTGGATACTAGTATGGGAACTGGGAGAGATGGAGAGGGGTGGAAGGAGCACCTTACACAGGAATAACAGGGATCCGAGAAAAGAAATAGAGGAGGTGTTGGACCAGTATGCAGGGGTGTTCTAGGAACCCAGCGGGTTGCCCCAGAGAGACTTATGGTGCATCAAATACCCATGAAGGAGGGAGTTGACCCAATAAACGTGAGGCCCTATAGGTACCCACATGTGCTGAAGAATGAAATAGAGAAGCAAGTGGCGAGAATGTTGCAAACAGGGGTGATATGGCCAAGCAATAGCCCATATTCCAGCCTTGTTATATTGGTGAAGAAGAAGGATGGTTCTTGGAGAGTCTGCGTGGATTACAGGGCCCTAAACCGTGCCACAATTCTGGATAAGTTTCCAATTCCAGTGATAGAGGAGCTGTTGGATGAGTTGAGAGGAGCAAAATATTTTTCCAAGGTTGATCTTAAGGTTGGGTATCATCAGATACGAATGGGAGAGCAGGACATTCAGAAGACAGTGTTTCGAACTCATTTGGGGCATTATGAATTCTTGGTAATGCCATTTGGCTTGACCAATGCCCCATCAACCTTTCAAAGCGCAATGAACGACTTACTACAGCCTTACCTAAGGAAATTCGTGCTAGTTTTCTTTGACAATATATTGATTTACAGCTAGTCATGGGCAGAACATATGAGGCATGTGGGGATGGTGTTGAGGAGGCTGGAGGAGAATCAATGGGTTGCTAACAGGAAGAAGTGCGAATTTGGAAGTATTCAGATAGGGTATCTTGGCCACTTGATTTCTGAAAAAGGGGTAGACATGGATCCGGGAAAAGTAAAAGCAGTGCTGGATTGGGAGAGACCAAGGAGTGTGAAAGCCTTGAGGGGATTTCTTGGGTTGACTGGGTATTATCGGCGTTTTGTCAAGGACTATGGAAAAATTGCTAAGCCCTTGACTGACTTATTAAAGAAGGGAGAGTATAGTTGGACTGAACGGGCTGAAGAAGCTATGTCCAGATTGAAGAAAGCAGTTACTTCAGCCCCTGTGTTAGTGTTACGAGATTTTGATCAGCCATTCCACACAGAATGTGATGCGTCGGGAGGGGGAGTTGGAGCAGTGCTGACACAAGGCTGAAGACCCATAGCCTATTTCAGTAAAGCCCTATCAGAGGGGTCATTGAACAAGTCAATCTATGAGAAAGAACTCATGGCCTTGGTGATGGCCATACAACATTGGCGACCATACCTGCTGGGACAACGGTTTGTAGTTCACACAGACCAGAGAAGCTTGCGGTACTTGCTGGAGCAGCGGATTACAACCCAGAATCAGCAGAATTGGCTCGCCAAACTGCTTGGGTATGACTTTGAGATAGTCTACAAGGCAGGGAACACCAACAGGGCAGTGGATGCACTGTCGAGAAGAATGGTGGACCAGGGGGAAGGGGAAAAGGAATTGAGGGTAGTGGCTAGACCCTATTGGTAGGATTTTGGAGATATTCTAAAGGAGGTGGAGGGGGATGAATACTTAAGGAAGGTGGTGCAGGATATTAAGAAGAACCCAGACTCACACCCACCCTTCACTATGGAAAATGAAAGGCTGCATTACAAGGGTAGGTTGGTGGTATCAGCTCAATCATCCTGGATTCCAAAATTGGCGGCCGAGTTCCATTTGACCCAAACTGGGGAGCATTCCGAGGTGTACAAGACCTACAAAAGGGTGGCTCAGTCTCTTTATTGGGTGGGAATGAAGAAGGATGTTACAGACTATGTGGCGGGTTGTTTGGTGTGTCAACAGCACAAGTACCTTGCATCTTCACTTCAAGGACTGTTGCAACCACTACCTATTCCTAATGTTATGTGGGAAGAAGTCAGCATGGACTTCATAATTAAGCTGCCAAGATCGAATGGGTTTGATGCAGTGCTGGTGGTGGTGGATCGCCTTAGTAAGTATAGTCATTTCGTGCCCTTGAAGCACCCTTATTCAGCCCACACGATAGTTGAAGTGGTCAGGTTGCATGGTATACCAGCTTCTATTGTGAGTGACAGAGATCCCCTGTTTTTGAGTAATTTTTGGAAAGAGTTGTTTAAGAAGCAAGGGACTCAGCTGCAGATGAACACAACTTACCAGCCAGAGTCCGATGGACAGACGGAGGTGCTGAACCGGGTATTAGAGGGGTATTTGCGGTGTTTTTGCTCGGAGCAACTTAAGGGATGGAGTTTTGTTTTACCTTGGACGGAATACTGGTACAATACCAGTTTTCAGGGAGCTGCGAAGTGTACACCTTTCGAGGTAGTCTATGGGAGATCACCTCCATCTTTACATAGGTTTATTCCAGGCGAAACAGTAGTAGAGGCAGTAGAGGCAATAGCACAGGAGTTACAGACACGAGATGAGGCTTTGAAGCAATTGAAGTTCCACTTAGTGCGAGCCCAAGAGTTGATGGTAAAGCTGGCTAATAAAAAGTGGAGGGTAGTAGATATTGAGGTAGGAGACTGGGTGTATCTCAAAATTAGGCTGCATAGGCAGACGTCCATGCCATCAAGGCTGCATTCGAAATTGGCAGCGAGATACTATGGGCCTTTCCTAGTTGAGCAGAAGGTGGGACAGGTGGCTTACAGGCTTCAGCTACCCGAAACAGCTTGCATACATCCTGTTTTCCATGCATCACAGTTGAAGAAAACAGTGGGAGATATGAGTGTGGAGAAAGAATTACCTGCGGATTTACAGGGGGAAGGGCCGTTTTATTGGCCTACTAAAGTCTTGGATAGGAGGCACATAAGGCAGGGAGACGAGGAAGTGCCACAAAGTGTTGATTGAATGACAAGAAAGGGGCCATGATGGAGCAACGTGGGAAGATTCCATTACCATACGTGATCAATACCCGGAATTCAACCTTGAGGACAAGGTTGAACATGGGGCGGTGGGTAATGATAGGCCCTGATTAGTTTACAAAAGGAGAGAAAGAATTAAAGAACATAACTGTCTTAACAGTTATGAGGGGAGCGAGAAAGAATTGTATAAATAACCTGTGTTTAGCAGAGGAGGGGAGTTTTTGCAGTTATTGTACAGGCAGGTTCTTTGAACCTTGTGAGGGAGGTTATGCTCCCGGACTATTCATTATACAGACTATCTCTTGAGAAATAATAGAATTCTTACTTCATCTTTGCATTATGTGTGTGTGAGAGTGTTTTTGGCTAGGTTTCGTACATAGAAACCTAACAGAAACTTTTATACATTTTAGTTTCTAAACTTAAAAAATGAATGGATATATACTTTTTAACTTAATTATGTTAAAAAAATTTAACGTGTTTACGTTTCCCAACCATATTGAAGTAAGAGCATGTAAACATCTCATGCGGTTAATATAATTGAGTTAAAACCACTATATCTATTATTTTTAAAGTTTAAAGATTAAAATGTATTAAAGTTTCGGATAAAGAGAAATTTCAATTTCTCATCAAAGTTTAGGAATTAAAAACATTCTTGGCCCTTTCTCAAAAGCATGACATTACATATAAAATGAAAGTCAGTCGTCATTGACTAAGAGGAATAATTTCTTGAAGTTTAAAAGAATTGGGCATTTCCAAACGCCTACTCTTACTAATATATCAAATGCTTGTCATCCAGGAAAACAAAGATATTTTGGGAGATGGTTATGAAGATGATGTTCTTGGGGAATCAACACCGGATGTTATAGTCAGTGAATTCGTAAGTTTCTTTCTTAAGTTTCTTCTTTTGCAACTTCGAAGTAAATGTTTATTCTGATCTATTCACAAATTCACTTATAATTATGGTCATTATTTTTTATTTCACACTAATACCAAATGTTATAGTTATGGTCATTAATTTTTATATGATAATTAAGTTTTTCTTAAATAAAAAAGACGTAATAATGAACTTTTTATTTTTAAATCTTTATCCACGTACATCTTAATAGTGTCGCAAGGTATATCCTCGTGCATTTCACACACCTTACCATTGAGGTCAAATGGGAATTTATTAACAGATTATTTCTTATTCAAATGTCAGTTTTATCTGATTGTAGACAGCATACATTTATTGTCTGGTTAAGGTTCTAAAGAGGTTAAAAATTAATCCCGACTTTGGTAATAGTATTGTTTGGCTCCTCTGGCAGTTCTCTAAGTTCATACCTGTCCTTTTAGAATATTAATCATATTTTCTTATTTTTAGAATATTAACTAGTTGCACTTGGCTTTTGCTGATGAGATAACTGTAGTGCACATTTGGTTATTATTTGCACTTTTGGTTCCGTTCATTTTTAATTTCTCAAAAAAAATATTTCTAGCAGTAGTAGTGTATACATAATGCTTTCTTTGATTGAATGCATATTTCATGTCGTTCTTATTAGCACCGTTGGAATATTCTTCCTTTTAAGAATCTAGAGGTGGTCTTTCTTACATGCTCACCATTCACAACTTTCATGTATCAGTTGAAGGGTGAGAAGGAACTTATTGAGAAGTTGTTGCAAACTGAAATAAATATATTCCGCTCAATCAGAGATGGAAGTGCTCTGATGCAGCATATGGAGGATTTCTATTACATCACGTTACTAGAGGTACAGTTGAATCTCATAAAACTATTCAATTTATCACTTGCCTAATTCTTTTGTTCTGCTATTATCATTCCTGTCTAGTTTTATAGAGTAGCTCGGATGTTTTTTTTTGGAAGTAGTCTATTATAATAGTTGTAGAAATGTCGGATAGTATTCATATGAATGAATACTTGTGTCACGAGCAAAACTAATGAACATATTATATATTGAAAATGCATCTAACAATAGTAATATTAAAAGAGTGAAATCTACAAATTGGAAATTGTACTCTACTGCATTATTTCTTTTACAAAAGAAAATTCTTTAAGAACTAAGAAATGCATATTTTGATATTCCTTATGGTCTTTTAACGAAATTATCATTCAGTTTAGGTGTACAATAAACACCTTGCCATAAGTATATTAATTTTGTATATCACTAATGAACCAATATGTGTTTATCCTGTAATTATGTTTTTAATTCATACAGTACAGCTCGATATTTCACGATTGGTTGTCATACCTCGATATATGAAAATGCATAAAGCTAATAGATGCATTATCTAAATCATAGGTAGGAGATTGGGTAGGTCAACCAAATTGACTTTCTTTTCTATGATTAAAGATCAAATTGATGTTCCACTTTGTTTAGAGGACCAAATTAACATCAGTTGGTTAAGGGGGACTAAATTTGTTTAATGATTTCATCATGCAGTTTTCTTTTCTTATTAGTTCGTTCTTTCATTTTATCTGATACTAATGTTTCGTACTGTATTATTATTTAATTCAGAATGTAAGATCAAATTACCAAGCAGTCCCAAGGTCAGAACAAGATCAAAACTATAGTTTATAATGATCCAACAAGGGTTTGCTGTGGCTAGCTTCAGTCTCCGGTACCCAATACTTGATAAAATTGTATATAGGTGTTGAGAAGAGCATACATGTACATTTGAGATCGCTTGCGGGCTTGCGGGCTTGCAGCCAATTCTTTTATGGTATAGTAGACTGTACTATGTTAAACAACTGCTTACATGCATTTTATTTACCTTTTTAAAAAAAAATTAAGATAATCACTTTGTTGGATTGCAAAAGTTGTATAAAAAGCTGTTTCTTGGATCTACTGTGAAATGACTGAACCTTATTAGTTGTTTTAGTACGTCATTTCACTCAACTTTGCTATATTTCCACTTGAATGATAAACTGCATCTGCAGTTGCTTCACATAGCATAAGCATTCACCTTAGTATATCCTGAATTTCTGTTTTTGGAACTAGTGTAATGGGGAGTGGACCTATTCTGCTAAAAATAATTATATGACAATGTTACAATCTCGCCGTTTTTTTTACTACAATTTTTAACAGTCATTATTTAATGCTAATGGAATTTAATGAAAGGTTACGATCCTCTACACTAATCCCTATGTAACTTGTTAGGAAACAGATTTTATTTAGTTTTTTAATTTCATTATAAAGTTTTAAAATGGTCGAAGTCATTTTCCAGAACTTGTAAGAAGAGAGTGAAACTTGTTTATTCTTTCCTCAGTAATGAACTTGAATGTGGCTATTTGTTGCATGATTAATATCCTCTGGAAGAAGATTTTCTGTCTTATTAATAAAACCTACTTGAATTGGCAGCCAAGGAAATGGAAGCTATGCAGTATGTCCTGTATATTTTTCAAATGGAACCGACAAGGAAATGTGAGTTCCTAGAGACTGAAGAACAAAAATTCTTAACAACTTCTGTTGTTTAGGTATTATATTTATTTGGCTTGTGAAAATAATATTATAGCATGAATGTCAAATATTCAAAGACATCTAATCCTTGTTCTGATATCAAGAATCTATAGTCTCATGCAGAATGTAATTTATGTTGTAAATATGCACATACAAACATTTTATGTTGTTCAAAGATTCAGTTGTTGTGGTTGAGCATAGATTGATTTGCATTGCCAGTTTTTATTGGGATTAAGTGCCACGTTACCATTTATTGAAGATGTAAAAGATAGAAGGTAAACAATGATTTTGTTTATGATTACTTGTTAATACAACTAGAGGTGAGTAAAATAAGAGGCGCTGAGCCGAGCTTTTTTAATCGAACTGATAGACACAACAAAGGCAATTTCGATCAAAAGTTATTTTTCACTTATTTTATTCTTAAAAAAATTGGTTTTCAAATTATCTAATTGAAGTTATTTAACTTTTCGATTTCGAATTTATGGAGCAAAACGGAACATCGTTAGGATAAATAGTTTATTTACATAGTTAGGTTTAATTATCACATCCGAAATGTATGTTTTGAAAAATAAAATTTTATCATGATTCTATCTTTAACCAGCATTTCACAACGAAAAATAAGTATTTAAATTATTTTTAGTTTCAATTAAGCAATAAGGTATACTTAAACATTTTGTTTGAACTTTGTTAATGGTAGATGTAATTAAGTATATGTTTGATGTATAATAATCATTTATTAAAGAGATAATGAACATTAATATGTAATTAATTATAATTATTTTTCAAATAAGTTTATACTAGGATCATTATGAATTTGAGATCTAAATTATGCTGATGCTTTAAAGTTCATTTATTATTTGTCATGAAATTTTATTAAAAAAAAAATAAAAAATGAATGCAAAATATGAAGAAATCAGACCAAGCACATCATAAAAACTACATATAGACCTTATAATTATTTCAACTCTACTCATATCTATTTCACATCTACAAGGTTGACTACGGAGATTAATAATATTAATTTTTCCTTTGTATATATGCTCAATTACCTTAACAATTAAGAGAGTTCAAACAAAAACTAATGGAATTCATGTTTTTGTACTAAAATTATCCTTTTTCTTATTATACTAAAAGTAAAATATATCAATATTTATTATTATTTACTGAATTACTTTCTATGGGATGGTTCCTATATGAAAAAGATAAAAATATTGGATGACTTAAGAGTTTTATATTTAGACATGTCATGATTTAAACATGACGTGATTTAGGCATTTCCTCCTGTTACTACTAAAATGCATACATGTAATCGACTTGCTAAATTATGTTTATTAAACGAAAGAATTGGACAAATAAAATAAAAGTTTTATATTTCAAGAGGAAAAGTAATGTGAAACTAGCATAATCATCAAATGACGAGTGAATCTAATTAGGATAAATAATAAGCTCAATAGAATAATTATTGATGTTGTTTATATGCAATACAATAAAGGAAAAAAACAATTGGTTTAATAGCACTGGTTCCTATTTTCGTCAGGTTTGTTCGAAATGATCCTAGTTTTTTTTCCTGTTTAATATTATCCTAAAGAATGTAATTTATGTTCAATTTACTTTTTTTGCAGACGGCGTTTAAATTGTTAACGACCCACTGTTCAATTGTGCAAAACCCAAATGAGATGGCATTTAACCGCCCATGTGATTTCCTTCAAACACAATGAGGTGGATTCTAAAAGAAATGTCATTTATTTAATGAAACCCAATTTTTGATGAGGGTGGATTCTGAAATTAGGGTTTTTCACTTTTCTTCTGTGAAAGCCATAGTGATGTTCGAGGTTAAGCAATTTTCTTCCCAATCTTGGTGGTTGATGAGCCATGTTTGCTTCCCAATTTTCTTCTTCTTCTTGTTACAATAGCTTGGGCTACCGAAGTTGTCATTCCTCACATGGTCATGGTTCAATGGGGGTAGGGATAATCCCATTTGCAATAATCTGCAGGTTAGGCCTCAAAGACACAATCTACAACAAACTAGACCCCAACAAGCACCACTTCTTAAAGCTTCCAAAATCAGAAGGCAATAACCCTATTTTCCCCACAATTTCTACGCATTACCAAATCCACTCTTTGTCGCACCATCTCCACTATTCACAAAAATCTTAGCCAAGGGGGTTATCCAACACAAATATACAAATATAACTAACACTTGATTTGCATAAAGGATCGCATGAGTAAAGCCCCAAAAACCCAAAAAAAAATGCTCAATTTCTTGTCCAATCTCCTAGATGCGGATCTCTCAAACGTGACCTAAATGAGTGGCGTCCCCCACATGTAAAGACTCAAAATGGATAAAAGAATGAGAATGAAATCCCCGTTGGTGAAGAACCCATTATTTGGGGGTGATTGGACTTATTCCTCTTCTTGAGTTTGAGGACGATTTTGGAGGAGAGGGGTTGGTAGCCATCGATGTCGGGGCGACGAATGACAACTCTGAGGCCATTGGATTGGGGTTGGGAACCAAGGTAGAAGTAGGTCTAGAGAGCGTGAAGGAAAAGGATGAGAATTTTGAAGAAAACGAAGGTGAAAGAGGCTGGGTTCCCAAATTATTAAACATGGAAGATGATGAAGTGACTAGGATGAAGATTACGAGAGACAGCCACATCAGATAAAATAGCTTACATCAATTACTTATTACTGACTTTGACACGTGTCGTTAATGATTTAAACGCCGTTTGCAAAAAGGACTAAATTGAATATAAATTACATTCTTTAGGACAACATTAAAAAAAAAAACTAAGATCATTTCGAACAAATCTGACAAAAAAAGGGACCATCAGTGCTATTAAGCCAAAACAATTTTAGTGCAAAAATTTTAGTGTTTCTAGTTTTGTTTGAACTAGTTAATGGTTAACGTAATCAAGCATATTTAATCTTTAGTAATTGTCATGTTTTAAAGGAAAGATTAATATTAATTATACAATTAACTTTTCATTAATATGTAGTTAAAACTATGGATACAGAAAACACTTCAGTAGAATTGGTGTAATTAACATTAATACATCACGGTTATTAAAAACCAAACACATATTCAATTATTCTAGCCATTAACCAAGTTAAGAAAAAATAAACTAAAGAAATTAAAATTTCTATATTAAGACTTTTTTTACTATGCTAAAAATGAAATATGTCAATGCTTATTGTATTGAACCAACTATTTACTGATCTTGGATGAACAATTTTTGTATTACTAAAAGGATATACGACATGATGGTGCTTTGTAAATTGACATACATCATACTTGAAGACTCTTTGAAAAATAAAGGAAACATAAACATTAAAACATAAAAAGATATATGTCTTAAACAACAAAGGAGGACTCGAAAGTACTGTAAGACTGGAGTCAAAAGGTAATCATTTGTCTTCTAGTACCATCCTTGCTTCTCAAGACTTCAAGGCAATACAATCTTCCCTATTCCTTAACAATTTCAATTGTCGTCTGTGACAAAATCCTAAAAAATACAATAAGGAAGAAAAAAGGTTACAAAACAACTTAGGTCATTGAACATAAATAAGGTTATTACAAAGTTTTAGAACATGAAAGATATCTTTAAAGTTGAGAGATGAAAAAAAGATAAATATTGTTGTCCGGTTATTGTGGTACGAATGTCTTGGCAATTATTATGATTACTAGAAAGAGAAACATACAATATTAAAAAAGACGAATGAAGGCTCATATGGTTTGTTACGCCAAAGTGTAACTCGAGTTTTTACATATAGTTTTAGAAACATCATCTATGAAAAAACCCTTTTATCAATAGTCATATCTAGCATCCAACACACTATTATCTGAAAGGGTTTAATTTCAAATATAAATGGAAATATACTATTTATTCTTCAAAAGATGTCAAAGATTAACAAAAGCATAATAGTGAGCAAGAATTTGAACTATTTTGCAGTAACTATACGTTGTTTGATATACAAAGATCAAAATATTTGCTTGAGATAAAAGATTGGCTTTGCAACAAATACTTTATAAAGTCTGTAAAAGAAAGAAGATGCAAATACAAAATATAAAATCTGATCAAGCGAAAATATTCTTTCATTATATACCTTTTAACCTTAGAGAAAACAATTATAATATCCATGAAGTTACATTCTCAACTATCAGTGTTTCATTAGATATAGTTTTTGTAATCCTATGATGTTTCCTCAAACATATTTTTTTATCGTAATCAGGACTCGTGAAAGCTAGTGTGGAAATATTCATTCCCGATAAAAGGTCAAAGTGTTGTAATGTTGTGAAATTGAAACTAATTTGGTGAAATTCTTTAAACTTCCGAGAAAAAAATGACATTGGTATAAAGTACATGACTAGTAATGTCTCTTGTCTGGTACTTTACAAATTCTTCTAAAAAGTTTGACAAGCACAAAGTGGTTAAGGTGTTTAATCTAATGATACGCAACTAAGACGTTGACCATAATAAAGACTTAGAACAACAATGAATAGAAATTCACCTATGAATGATTCTCTAACCAAGTGAGTAATGACATAAAAATAAATTAGTATTGAAAAAGAGTTGAAGTAATTATTCATCATATACATAGATATATAATCTTTTATAACTTTATTTTTTAGGTAATAATATATTAAGGACAATAAGACATAAGTGAATTATTAGGCTTTATCTCATAGTAGTTACTAAGTTGTTAATAGTAATTAGTTTATATAATATCAAGTATATTACAAAAGACACATGTACACAATTATTTTATCAAGATAGTTGATTATTCACTTGTACTAATTGATTACTTACTACAAATAATCTACTATTTAGGAATGAACATGTTTTTACTTACTAAACTAATTTATTATTTTAATTGATAATTAATTATTAATCTCTACTGTTCTTAAATTTAACATTCACAATTTGACTGATTAGCATATTGCTGACCTTTGCTCCCAATTTTTTTTTTTTCAAATATTTTCAGAAGTGCGTGTGGTTAGGCATCAAATAATATGAAACTCATTCTGATTTACAATATCAAATGCACATATCATAAACAATCCAACATTAAATGCAACAACATACACCCTAATATAACAATAAGTACTTCAGGGGAATATCTAAAATAACTCCAGGTTCAAACATAATTTCTATCGGCTAAATGTGAGAATATTCAATCTAACTTGTCCAAAACCAGTGAGAAACTAATTTCATCAATCTACTAGAATAAACTTTTGACATGAACTAAAGCAATTTGGATCAGCACATTTTTGAATTAAATACCGAACAAAGTAAACAACAGAAATTCAAGTACACGAATAAGATTCAAGTTGTTGTCATTCTGTGATTTAAGTTAAAGAAAATGGCCGCCTCCATAAGAAAATGAAGGTTCCATTAGAAACCACACCAACCAATTCTGTTAGTAATTGTGACCTTCCATCCGCTAGCTATAATGCTTTCTTGGCACATAAAAAATGTGCTTATTCTCGTTAGATCTTCCAAATCAAGCATTGTAACATTAATAAAAGTTAATCACCACTATAAATTGCAGTAAGAATTGCTTTAGATACAAATTTACAAGAGGGAGCAAGTTAGTCAAGGGGAGAAAACCAACGCTAAGTATTGCTTACAAATTTAGCTCGTAATCTGTTACAATATTATCAAATTAGTTTTCTCATGAATAACTGATATTTTTTACTTTAATTTACAAGAGTACACTCCATGTACACTTTGTATTACTACAAAGGAAGCCTCAAAACAAATGGCTAGAAGCATCCTTCCCATCCCCCACATCTATGACAGTGCCTCAGCTAAAACATTCAGAGGATACAAGAAACTCGCGCAAGATTTATCTCCCATTCATTTGATTCAAAAAAACATTGAAATCTCAACTCACTAAATTTCAGTAATGAATACCCGCTTAATACTTTTTCACTTACTCGCTTAAAAGAAAACCAAAAAACTTCTCATAATTTAAAATTTTGGTTCACAACTACAATTGCGATCACGTTGTCATTGTGGAATTGCTCACAACAGCAACTGTCCACAATTGCTAAACGAATGTAAATCACAAAACCAAAATGCATTCGCAACTTTGTAATGCAACCACAACAAAGTCGCAAAAGAAAATCAACACCATTTTATTTCACCTTTTTATAAAAGACACAAATTCAAATTTCAATCTTCTTTTCTAACTACTAAATGCTAGTGGTTGAATGAGTGCTACCGTGTCAGATGTTGAAAGAATGCAGAAGGCACTTCTGGATGGTTCCTTGGGAAGCCTCATGATTCATTGACGAATAATTGTAAAAAGATGTATCAATAGTTAAAATAATTGTATATTTCTTTTTCTCTGTTATTTATGTGCAAACATATAATAAGTTCATACAGCTGCACCAGCTGCAATGAACAATCCAGCAGCACAATACCCGAAATTTAGAACCAATTCCGTTCCAAGAAGACTGTTAAAACAAACAACAATTAAAGAAAATTGAGACAAAAATCACACAATAATCAAATAAAACCGAAGTACAGTTAATGACCAAACACAATTATCATATTAACACAATTACCAAACACAATAGATTACACCATGTTCTTTTATTTATTTTTCGATTCCCTTCACCATCACAGAGAGGAAAGTTCAAGATAAAGAAACCCTAACCCGGAAATTATTTAACCCTTACGTAATGATTAGTTGATATCAGCATCATCGAAATCGTCTTCGAAGTTGTTGAAGAAATTCACATCGGCAAGTTTGAGGTCGGCGGTGATGACACCCTCGGCGAAGGTCTCGAGAGGGTCGACGTCGTCGACATCCATCGCCATTGACGACACCTGCTCATCCATCTCCCCGAATAGTTCCATTGCTCTCATCATCTTCTCTGACATACACTCTGAAAAATTACACCCTTGAAATTAGGGTTTTTATATATAGAATGTTCCTCATTATAAGTATAATATTATCCTTTTATATAATATTATTCATATTAAATATTTAAAAAACTAATATTTTGGAAATGGTAAGACAAAACTAAATTAGAATAGTTTAAAACACAATTCGAATTTGTTTTAAAGATTAAGTGGAATCTATTTTTAAATTCAATTTTTTCTGCATCAACTTTGAACCAAAGGTAAGAGTTGAATTGAATCATATTCACTCTTGTCTTATAAAAAATAAAATGTTGAAATAATAATAAATTTTAATTATATATTTATATTTATAATATACAAAAAACGAGATGTTAGAAAAATTCAAAAAATATTAACCTAATGATAATGAAAACTTATATTGAGAATAAACATTTTCTTGGTTTTGAATGTTATTTCAAAATAATAAGATATAATATTAGGATATTGAGTGTGTGTTCACTCTAAATGATTAAAGTAAATTAATAAATTTGAAAAGATTTAAGAATGAATTGATTGTTGGTTTTTAGGAAATTTGGAAATGAGTGAGAGTAGATTTCAAAATAAAGTTTGTGAAAATTAACGAGAGTAGATAAAAAAAATTGTTTAATTAGTAGAAATTGAAGATTACCAAAATATCTCTAATTATATAAGTAATATAAAATTATAATTGTTAATGTTATATTTAATTGTAAAAATGTTTATAAGAAGAAGAAAAATATAAATTAATTTTTATAAATTATATCTATATTTTAATTTGAATTTCAATATTTAAAAAAATGTTTTTTATATGCTAATTAATAAAGTGAATAATATTAATTTTTTTTGTAATTATGTATTTTATATCCTGAGTTATTATAAATTTAAAAGAAATAATAATTAGGTTATTAAAAAGTTAAAATTAAAATTAATTTCAATATATGTAAAAAAGTTAATTACACGCTTTAAAATTATCTTAAATAGTTAAATTAAAATAAATACGGTTTCTTATATAAAAATTGTTACATAATAAGAAATGGTTAAATTTAACTAAATGACTAAAATTATGTAATATGAAAATAAAAAAAATAACAAAGGAAAGTTACACTTTAACTATATATATAATGTAAAAATAAAAGAATTTTGATATTAAAAAAAACATTATATAAAATATTTTGTCCAAAGCAGGGTTCCCTTCCTATTTTCAAAACTTTCACTCAATTCTTCCTATCCTCTTTTTTCCCATTCCAGGAACCTTCGCTAGGGTTTTCATCTAACTTTTCTTTTGCAAATCTCAATATCATTAATTTGGCCTTCCATTATTTTTACTAACTTTTAATTTTCTTTTTCTTCGCCATTTGTGTTTTTGAAAGCCCCATCTTCAATCTCCCACCTTTGTTTTTTCTGTTTTTTTTTTTCAGAAAACGCAACTTGTAGCAAAACTACTTATGTTTGCTGTGAAGTTGGGCATGGAGGAGTAATTGTGATTTGTTATATAGTGCTGAATGCTGAATGTTTTTCATGTGGTCTGTGCTTGGTTTTATAAGGGTTTTTACTTTCAAATCTCATTGTATTTCCAAAGATAAAAATAGCGATTTATCTTGTAAATTTGCGCTAATTATTTATTCCAAATCTCTTGCAAACGCAGTTAATCTCACAAATTTATCTTCTCCAATTTCTCTTAACAGTATTTTCTTTTCAAACGAACACAGTATTAAAAAAAGTCACATATACAAATTCAAATCAATATGCGGAGTCCATATATTTTGGCTGACACACAAGTTAAGATTAAAAGTTGTCATAGATCATAAAGTTCACATAAGAAAAAGTATTTAAAAATATTATTTAAAAATGAAAATGAAAAAAAAAATTATACACATAAAAACATTCACTCAATCTAATTCCATGTTCTATGTAAACAAAGTCTAGTTGAACTTAGGTAAAGTTGAATTAATTAAAAGATAATTTACATACATTAAACTTTATTAAAATCATATAAAAAATTTGATATGTTTTTGTTGGGTCAGACCTATGTTGATCAAGTTATGTCACATTTAGTTAATGTTGAGTCGGGTATGGACCAAGTTTATTGGATATGGACCAAGTTTGTTTGAGATGGCCCTAAGTCAGGATGGATAAAGTTAGATTGGCTCAAGTTGAGTAAGTTGTTTGAGTTGGATTAAGGTTAAGTTAGATCTAGGTCAAGCTAAGGTTGATAAGGTTCATGTTGTGTTAAGTTAAGTTGAACCAATGTCAGCTGAATTGAGTTAGACCCAAATCTATATGAGTCAAGTCTATGCCATGTCAGGTTGTATCTAGTGAGTTGATTCATACACACCATGGATCGAGTTAAGTGAGACCCATGTTGGACCATGTTAAGTTGGGTCACATCAAGCCAACTCGAGTTGGGTTCACGTTAGGTGAGTAGAGTCAAGCATATGTTGGACCCATATCAAGTTGAGTCAAATTAAGTTTATTTTGGATCCACCTTGAGCTCAATTAAGTCGAGCTCACCTTGAGTTGAGTTAGGTCAGGTCCATGTTAGGTCTAGTTGAATATAGTTGTGTCCATGTTAGATCAAATAAAATTGTTCCAGCTCAAGCTAAGTCAAGTTGAGTTTGCATCAAGGTAGGTCTAAATAGAGCCACATAGGGATAAGTCATGTTAGATCCTCATTAGACCAAGTTGAATTAGGAAAACTCGAGTTGAATAGAGTTGAACATGTTTGAATTACACCTCCTTCGACCAAATCAAATTGGATCATCTCGTATCAAGTCAAGTCTAATCAATTTTTAACTAGTTAATGCAGTTTAAAGACATAATAAAGAATAAATAACACAAAGAAACCCATCAGAAGATATAAATTTAAGATACGAGCAATTATCAAATAACTATTTATTAGAAAGGTTGTTATGATTGATATTATTAAAGATGAATAAAATTATAGTGTATTAATTAACCTTTTTCTTTTGCTCAGTTAACAATTTATCTTTTGATAAAAATTAATTTATAAGATATTTGGGTTAGAACACGACTCGTCTATTGAGATATATTATTTAACTCATCCATTAAGATATATTTTTTAGGAGTATTTTTGACAATTTCATTTAATTAAGAATTAAATATAGAATTAGTTGAGTTAATCATTAACTTAATATGTTTTAGGTTTAATAGCTTATTTTGTTTCCAGTTTTGCTAAATAATGTAAATTCAGTGTCTCATTTTAAAAATGCTTGAAATTGGTCCTCATTTATTAAATTTTGCCTCAACATGTCCGTTAAATACGTATAAATGACTTTAACTTTTTTCTCTAAGGATCAATTTTAAATACTTTTAAAACAAGAGATTGAATTGACATTATTAAGCAAAACTGGAGACAAAATAGACTATTAAACTTATGTTTTAGTATTGTACTTAGAATTCTAATTGTTTTACGGTGATATGTTTTTTTTTACTTTTGATCATGAGTATGTTCTACGAGTCTTAGGTTAGAAAATAAAAGAGTTTAGGTTAGAACAGGAGCTTTAATATTCTCAAACATAGACCTTAAGTCACGATACCATGAAATTACAACAAAATATGAAAACATTCCAAAAAAATCTGTCTTTAAAACTCATCATGAGAGAAAAGAAAATGTTTTATTAAGTTTGATAATTTAGAAGGAATGTCAATTTAAATTATTTATATAATAAATTAAAATTTGATAACTATTATTAATTTAAATTATACTTACATTTTTAATATTAACATTAATTTTAATAATTAAAAAATTTAATTATGAATTTTACAATTGTATACACTATTAAACTAGTATTTTCTTAAAAAACTAATATAAAATTTGTTAGACCCATAAAAACCCCAACTTAGTGGAGTACACGTGTAAGCTAAAAAGTGTCTGAAATTCAGAAAGTGGAAGACATGTGTGTGATGCAGATTGGACGATCGGTTTTGACGGTAGAAGTAAACATCAAACTTTCAAATTTCGTGCCACTTTTCTGCATGCACTCATCTTCTTCAACCTTTTGAACCTGACTTTTCTCCTCCTTCTCTCTACAAATCCCCTACTTCTCTCTAAGAATTCTCACATTTTCTTTCCCCTGATCAACAATTAGATCACGTTTAAATCTTCTTGGTGTCAAGAGCTTTCTTTTGTACCGATCAAGTTGCTGGTTTGAGTTGGTAAGTTCATCACTCTCATAGCACTGTATTTTCTGGTACATGCAAACCAAGTTTCTGGTTTCATGAGTTATCATCTAATTCTGAACACACTTCTGGTCTTTTGATTCGTTTAGTTTTATAAATAGTGAATCGTAGACTTCTAAGAATTCTGGTGGTGAACGATTCTCTACAATTTGTGAACGTCCTGACTACACTTAGAGGTAAGGGAAGCTTATATAATTTGATTATGATTTTGTGTTTGAATGATTGAATGGTTGTTGATCGTTGGATGAATATGAAGCATGTTTATTACTGCATGTTTGGTGGTGTGAATGTATGAGTTTTAAATGATGAGGAAATGGTTTGAGATATGGTTGTGATTTTAAAGTCTGCAGTATATTGTGTAATTCTGTGTTGTCAACCGAGAGTCGTTTATTGACCGTTCGGTTATCCTTGAGCATTCGGTCTGGACTGAATTCTTCTTCTGTGGAGAATTTCAGTTAATAACCTATCGATTTTCCCTTAGTGTGCTTGTAAGTAAGCGTTCGGTCTAAGTATAGTTCTTCTTTATGTTTCCTAAACAGTTTAGTTAATGTATTCTATAATACGTAAAGTCGTAGATGTTATCGTTATTTTTCACTAAAAATAAGTGTGGCGTAATTGTATATATATATTCCTTCATTTTTATTTAAGTTTAGTAGTGCTCGATCTTGGACCAAGCGTTCGGTCTCAGTAGCGCTCGTTTTTTATAAGTGCTTGGTCTTGGACGTGCGCACGTTCAATATAGTTCTCGGTTTTATACTAATATTTATGATAGTGCTAGCGCTCGGTCTTGTACTAGCCATTAGGATGATGATAGTGCTCGGTCTTGTACTATCCGTTAGGCTAGTGATAGCGCTCGGTCTTGTACTAGCCATTAGGTTAGTGATAGCGCTCGGTCTTGTACTAGGCGTTAGGCTAGTGATAGCGCTCGGTCTTGTACTAGCCGTTAGGCTAGTGATAGCGCTCGGTCTTGTACTAGGCGTTAGGCTAGTGATAGCGCTCGGTCTTGTACTAGCCGTTAGGCTAGTGATAGCACTCGGTCTTGTACTAGCCGTTAAGCTAGTGATAGCACTCGGTCTTGTACTAGCCGTTAGGCTAGTGATAGCGCTTGGTCTTGTACTAGCCCTTAGGCTAGTGATAGCGCTCGGTCTTGTACTAGCCGTTAGGCTAAGGATAGCGCTCGGTCTTGTACTAGCCGTTAGGCTAGCGATAACGCTCGGTCTTGCACTAGTACTCGGTTTGGTATTGGTGTTCGGTCTTAACTATGTTCGGCCTCTGATGGGCCTTACATGTTAATGAGGTCTCTCTTAGTGGTCGGTCCTAAGTAGTGTATGACTACTCCTTCAGTCTTATCTAGGATGGACCGTTTGGTCCTGTTTGGTGTATAAGTGGAAGATCGCTCGGTCTTACACTATATGTCCAGCTGTGTTAGTCTAGAATGTATTCAAAACGTTCAGTCTTGTCTTTAGGGGAATGTTATGGTTCAGTTTTGATTTCAGATGGGATCTATTTGGATTGGTTCGGTATGATTGTATTATTGAATATGAATGGAATAGAATGGAAATGAAAGAGTATTCCAGGGAGGAATATCTCATAAGTGGTTATTGAATGATATAGTATGAATGTGGTAATGCTTAGCTGGCGGTTATCCTGATATTTTGTGATTACTCATTCTCAAGTAGAGAGGAGTAAGTCATGTGTGAGAATGGAAGGAAGTCCTAATCCATAAGCTGAATTTGGACGGAACGAACTAACCTCGGGTGATAGCTGTTGAGGGCATCACAGCTATTACATCACCCGGGTGCAAAAACGCCGTAGCTACACAAAATTCACACAGTCCGAACAGTCAGAGTAAAGTGGTTGGTCATTGCATGCTTTGACGTATGATTTTGATTGGAAATGCATGATTGGATGTTACATGATGGTATATGGAATTATATTCGAAATTATGTGAAGTATATGTTTCACTGGAATAATTAAATTACATAAGCTTACCCTATTTTTCCTATCTTGTTTGTAATCGTTGTTCGGTCGTCTGTTTCTGTTGCAATAATCATCTTGTGGATGTGAGCAGAAGGAGAAGAGCTGTTGGAAGAGGCTTTGGTAGAAGTGGAAGTGAAAGAGGAACCCTAGGAACGTTTCGGTCGTTAGGTTGGGTTTTATTTTGTAACACCGCTCGGTGTAAGTTTAGTTTAATAACCTGTCGGTTTGGACTTTGGTTGTGATTTTGTAAAGTCTTAAATTCTGTAATATTTTGTAAGTCCATTCGGCCATAAGCATATTACTCCCTTTCTGACTGATCTGTAATATTGTTAATATGTGAGTATTCTACGATATGATTTTATATCGTATGTTTGGGATCTTACAAAATCAAATAAACTTAAATATTAAATATTATTATTGTTATTAACCGTGTTAGCATATGTTTATATATAAATATTTATTATTATTAATTTTATTTTATAATGTTTTCAATAATAGTGAAAATCTTAAAATAACTATTAATTTATATTATTTATAATTTTAAAATATTTTAAAATATTAAAAATAGTTCCAAATAATTTTAAACATTTCTTTGTGCTTATTTTATTAAATCATGAAAAATATCTTAGTAGTTTTTATATTATAAATAATTAATCAATTAAATATTTATATATTTTTTTTATTTTTATATCAAATTGACTATATAATATAAAAAAAAGTAATTGAGTTAAATAAAGTCAGTGGAGTGTTATTTAGGTATTTTTTTCAGAAAAAAAAAAATCAAGAGAAGCTGCTTCAACCCCTTCTTTCTTCCTGTGCAGCAGAGCATAGTTCAAGCATCTTTTTTTTTTCTCTGTAAGATATGAACTTCTTCATCTGTTTGACCTAATTTTTCACCTTTTTCTCAATGTGTTCTAAGAGGCCCCTTTCGAGATTCCTCGCCTCTTTTCCTGTAAACACTGATCATCTTCAACTCGCTCATAACATAACCCAAAGCCTTCTCAACTCCACCCATTTCAAACCTCACTCTGCGATCCCATGCATCGCACCTCAAGTCACTTACTATGTTCTCTCAGACCCATCTCTTCCTCCTCGCTCCTGCTTATCCTTCTTCCACTTCCTCGCAACACAAAACCCCCAAAAACCAGACCTCAAAGCCCACCTGATCCTCCTCTTTAGGCTCTTTTCAGCAAAACAATTTGCATCAATGAGAACCCTTTTGAATTCCCTTGTCACCAATGTGGAAACCAAGCACCCTGTTCGTGAGTTTGTTTCTCTAGTTGATGAATGTGAGTCTCAATTTGGAAGTGAAAGTGAGAGTGAGTCATATTTTGTTGAGAAACTATGTGACATGTTGTTCAGGGTGTGTGCTGATAACAGGATGTTTAGAGAGGCTATTTGGGTGTTTGATTATGTGATGGCAAAGGGGTTGGCGATAGAGGGTAGGTCTTGCTTTGTGCTTTTGCTTGCTTTGAAGAGATGTAAAGAGGTGGAGTTCTGTGTGAGGTTCTTTCATCGGATGGTGGAATGTGGCCGCGTTGATATTGGGGTTCAGTCTTTGACTCTTGTGGTTAATGTGTTGTGTAGGAGAGGAGAGATCAATAGGGGTAAGAAGTTGATGAAGGAGATGGCTGGGAGAGGCATTGTGAGGCCGACGGTTTTTACTTATAATACATTGTTGAATGCTTGTGTTGTGAGGAAAGATCGAAAGGGGGTTGAGGAGATACTGGGGTTGATGGAGAGTGAGGGAGTGCTGGCTTGTTTGACGACGTACACTATTTTGATTGAGTGGTATGCGAGTTCCGGGAGAATTGGGGAGGCTGAAAAGGTGTTTGAGGAAATGCGTGGGAGGAACATGCAGATGGATGTTTATGTGTACACGTCGATGATAAGTTGGAATTGTAGGGCGGGAAATGTTAGAAGGGCGTTGGCTTTGTTTGATGAGATGATTTTGAAAGGCATTGTTCCAAATACTCATACTTACGGGACGATGATTAGCGGAATGTGCAAGGCGGGGCAAATGGAGGCTGCAGAAATCTTGTTGGAAGAGATGCAGACTAAGGGGCTTGATCTGAATGTGGTGATATTTAACACGATGATGGATGGTTATTGTAAGAGAGGGATGATGGATGAGGCTTTCAGGCTGCAAAATATCATGGAAAGGAAGGGATTTGAAGCCGATGTGTTTACATACAGCACTCTTGCTAGTGGGCTATGTAAATTGCAAAGGTATGAAGAAGCCAAGAGGACCCTAAATTTGATGGTGGAAAAAGGAGTGACTCCGAACGTTGTTACTTGCACTACTTTAATTGAGATATATTGTAAGGAAGGAAACCTTGCAGAAGCTGAGAGGATCTTAGGGAATATGGATAAAGAGAGAATGGTGCCTAATATTGTTACGTATAATACTTTAATAGATGCATATAGTAAGAAAGAAAAAATAAAGCAAGCTCATGTGTTAAAATCTGAAATGATAGGGAAGGGAATAGTGCCAGATGTATTTACATACACATCACTGATACATGGGGAATGTATAGTTAACAGGGTGGACGAGGCTCTGAAGCTTTTCAGTGAAATGTTGGTAAAGGGCATAAGAGGAAGCGTAAAGACATATACAGCAATTATTTATGGTTTATCCAAGGAAGGGAGAGCAGATGAAGCTTTTAAGTTTTATGATGAGATGATGAGAATGGGTCTAGCACCTGATGATAGAGTTTTTGCTGCACTTGTTGGTAGTCTTCATAAAGTCAGTTCTCATGTTGCTGCGAAACAAAATGAGTGGTGCACGGAAAATAGACTCTCCTGATGCCTCGAGCTGGCAAACTCTAGTTTGTCAATTTCACGTGTGGAGGTGGCTCATACATTATGATTTTGTTCTTGAAGCCTGTATGAAAAAAAAAAAACATCTTCCACAACCCAATACCAAATTAGAGCTTGGAAACTGGTACACTGTACAAATATTCTTGTGTTGGGTAATACATACAAACCTCCTTCCTTTATCTGTTGATGAATTATACATATCCTATGATGGTGATTAGAGACTTTGCTGGAGTATTTCACAGAAGTGGGAGTTGGTCAGATTTGTTCAAAGAAGTAACGAGAGTCCTTCGTGATGAATTCTTTTCCTCCAATAAACAATCAGATGTTCGACGGAGACTTTCAATAAAGTTATCATACACAGCTACACCTCAGTTATATTTGTCAATCATTCCTAGATCATCTACTAACTTAAACAATCCCTATGAAACAATACAACTTGTGTTTCGAAAATACAGCTCAATTAATGCAAGAAGAATGTACAACTTACAAAATTCCTCTACATCTGTACTACGAAGTTCATCACCTTTGTGAACAATATCATCTAACCGAACAACAGGACCAGGAAACATTTTTCTTGTGTTACATTCATTGTCTTCTTCCAAATTAATATTTTGACCCACTGCTAACAGTTCTAAAGCTAAATAGACATCTAACAAAGTAAAACTTATTGTTTTATTCACTGTCTTTTCATTCAACCTCGTACATAATGCATAGAACAATGGGAGATATATATTGATTTTCCCCCAAGTTCAAACACATACTAAACGTTGTTTCCGCAATGTGACTCTTATGCTTGGTTGTTGTCAAGTCCCAATTTTGACATGATTTTCATCGATAAATGCACTTCTTTTGGGATGCTTGTGCTTCTAATTCCTTAGTTTTAATTCGTTTTCAAAATTTCTTGCTAATAATAGAGTCTTTACGAAAATGTGTTAATTTTGTGTTTTTAAGTAGTTATTTTCGTTAGTGTCTTAATTGGATTCTTCTAGTAGCATAGTTTAATTGTTTTTAGTCTTAGTCTCATGTGCAGCATTGAATTTCCTTGTTCTATCTAATATTCTAGCTTTGATTTATGGTGTTGTAATTTGCAATGCAGTTAACTTCTTTAGGGAAGCCTAAGTCTTTGGGTGCCAGTGAAAAGAATTGGGGACAACCTAGCTACACGTGACAAGCAATTGGCAGTGCAGGCTGAAGAAGCAATAGGATGGAGGAGCTGAATTTGTCCAAGAAGCTAAGAATTAAGAGGAGTCAGATGCTGGCAATCTGAGAAAAGGCCATTTGGAAGAAGTTAATTGGCCATTTTGCTTCATTATTTGCTTATATGCATTAGTTAGTTATTTTAGAAGAGCTAAGAAGATTACGTGCTGTTCAGGTTATTTGTAATCATACTTAGGAAAGTTTAGTTAGTTAATAGTAGTTAGTTTACTTGCATTTTCCAGCCATGAATTGTTTAGGAGTTGAGTGGCCTATAAAAGGGCTGATACGTAACGCCAACGACAACCCACCTCATTACACCACACCGATTTTTTCACATTCTCTCTACACATTTTCACAGAGCCTGAACAGACACTTTTCTCTTTTCTCTGCTTGGATTCAAGATTCAAGCACCTTCAAGCCTGGTTTCAGTGACTTTTACCATTTTGTGCAGTTTTAATTCTCTGTAATTGATTTTTATTCAATGCAATTTTTACATTTCAGCCCTTACTTTCAATGCTTCTACTTCAATTTCTTGCTTCTGATGTTAGTTTCGAATTCAAATTACTTTTACAAGTTTTATCTCTCAGATTGACCGATTAAATTGATCTTGTTTTATATATTCTGCTGTCACTGGTTCATGCGTGCTGTTCGTTCATGTTCACTTACCATTTTTATGTTTCCAGTTGCTATTTTCAGTGCTTTTATTTCGTTTCACTCTCTCTTCATGATAGGAACTTATTTTGAATGATAATTTCTAGATTCAATATTACAGTTTTCACAATTTGACAGTTCGGTTAGTTTAGTTAATTAATTCTGTTAAGTGTTAATCTAGGCTTCAGAAATTGATTTTTATATTCTGTGTTTTAATCTCAATTTTAATCATTGATTCTATGTTTCTTGCACATTTAAAACAAACTTGCATTGCTAATTTTGTTGCTGGATTCAGATTTCCATTTTTTGCTTGCTCTTAAGAACTTAGGTTTTCTAGATTTGGCAAAAATTGGTGATATGAATCCAGACTTACGATTTTCTGAAATTGATTGTTCCAGTTGTTAATTAGCATTTTTATAGATGGATTTAGATGTTAAAATAATGAATTCTCTAACTGCATTTCGTTTTAGCTAGTTAAGTACTCATTTTACTAGTTTAGTGTCTTTTGCTGCATAATCTTTGTTTACATATTAACTTCATGATTCCATTGCATTTAACCAATTTTGTTTACATTTCAGGCATATTTTCATTGATATAGACGTGTTCCAGCTATTAATTTTGCTTTTTACAAAGTTTCACTTATTTTAACAAACACTTTGATGCCAATTCTGATGTGACAGGAGATTTTGTGAATTTTGTATTTTCTTTTGCGCTCTTCACATTACTAATTGTAACTTGTTCCATGCATTCATATTGTCTAAAACTCATTTTCACCACTAGAACTAGAAATGCACAAATGTTGTCAAAAAGCTTGTCAAACATATTTTGCTGTCAAAATTTGAAACTTAGTTCTAGAGTGTGAATTTGAGTATCTAGAGTGTTTAGTCAGTTATGCATTCGCATTCAAGTTAGTTTTATGATTTTAGTTATCTCTCATCATTTCATATTATAAATTCTGTTACAGCATTCTTAGATTAGTTCATGCATCAGTTTTAGAATAGATTGCATTGTATATAATTTCCCCCCATAGTTTTATTAATTTTTCATAGTTAACAAAACAACAAACAAGCTACTAAAAACTGAGTTTCCTATGATTGACACTTAGGTTGTCCCTATGCTATATCTTAAGAGGAATTTATATCGATAAAGCTTAATGTGGGTAAAGGCTTTATCAGTTGTCATTTTCTTGATCAAGATTAAGCTATATCTTCCTCAGTAGTTTGTTTAATCTTGATCCCAACATTATTACAAAACTGCTAAATTTCTTTATTATGAGTATAACAGGCCTTCCAAATATCAAATCCACTTGAATGCAAAAATCCAACTGTGTAGAATATATCCTCGGTATTGATGCTGACATCATATTGTCCCACCTGAAATTTTTTATAATTTCGAGTAAGAGAAGAAATGTACAAATCATAATAACTTGTTTGTGAAAAATACTGAAAGCGTTTTCTTTGTTTGCTTCTGCTAATTCTCTTGTATACTTTTAGTGAGAAGAACAAGAATTAAGGCTTTTCCATCTCTAGTTTGAAGGAAAGCTATAGTATTTTTCCTCTTTGCCTGGTCAAGAACATGTAATCAGAAAATGAAAGTCAAGCATAAGAGTCGCATTGCAGAAACAACTTTTAGTTTGTGTTTGATCCATGCATATGTACGAGATGGAATGAAAAGAAAGGTGAGATCTTGAGCTCTCTCTAGACTTATCTCATGTTTTGTTCTGGTGTTTAATAGAATAAGTAATAGTTTCATAAGAATTTTTTGGTGAGATGAGAAATAGGTGAAATGAAAATAAATTGGTAAAATAGAAATAAAGCAAACATGTGAATATAAATAATACAGAATTTCACCATTTCATATAATTATTTCTTTTCTCCTTTACATCAATCAAACATCCTATTTTATTTTCATCTTCCTCCATCTTCCATCTACAAACCAAGGCTAAATATGCTAGAAAAAGTTACAAATAAAAAGTAAATTATTTTCCATAGGTTTATTTAGGAAATGATTTATATAAATATGCAATACCAGTTCTCTTTCAAGATATAAAGTTTTGAGTAATAATACTTTAATATAAATTAAAATTCATTTGACAACATTGTAAAAATAAAACAGACATAAAAAAATGAATTTTTACATTTATAAAAAAATAAAGAGTAAAAGAGTGCAAAAAAATTGGATATAAAAATATCACTAGTCTAAAATTTTGGGATGAAATATAACTCACTTGAGAATGACAATGTTATATGGATTTCTTTCCTATTTTTCAAGACAAATGATTGTTGGCAATTAGTTTATGTACTTTCATATCTTCTCTTACTCTCACAATTTTTTTTAAATATCTCTTTTATCGTTTATGATTTATATCTTTTGCCATTTTTTTTTTTGTTTTTTAGCAGGTAATCTCGTGAAGTACTATGCAGTTAATGGTAGATGCAACAAATGGTAGGGAATCAAAGATTGAGCATGAGTTTGTATAGAAATCATTTAGGCTTTAATTCGGATTAATCAAATATTGAAGCAAGAAAACAACTTTTTGGATTTAAGGATATGGAAGTGGAGAAAAAATGTTCATTCACTACAAAAATGTAAATTTTTACTGGAGGTTAATTTTTTCTTTTTCGGCGGTTTTAACCCCCAAAAAATATCTTACCAGGGGTTAGGAAAATCCCTGAAAAAGTTGTGGAAAACCACGGGTAAAAGTTGCATCACTATTAGTAGGAGTTTTGTCAAAACCGCCGATATTAGCGGGGGTTTTGCCCAAACCACTAGTATTAGCGGGAGTTTTTCCAAAACTACCGGTATTAGCAGGGGTTTTACTAAAACCACCGGTATTAACAAGAGTTTTGCCAAAACCGTCGGAAATGTGTACAGATTTTTTTTTAGCTTTTGATGGTAATAAAATGGGATCATGATAAAATTAGTTTTATTAATCATATAGGCAATTCATTAATATTAACTAAAGTTGAATATTATATATAAAATAAACTACATTATTTAACATATTAATATGATCATACAACTAATTGTTCATATATTAAAAAAAAGATATTCAATTCCAAATTAAAATACTAAAAATATGACTAAGATGTTCATTACATTACTAAAAAGAAACAATGTCTAATTTTGTTCTTCATTACATTAAGTGAATAAAATTAAACAATGTCTAATTTTTATTTTATAGGAAAATATGTAAAAGAAAAATCTAAGGATATCCTGTATAGGACATGATTCATAACAATAGTTAAACTGATAAAAATGAAGATAAGAAGTAGTCAAGCAAGCACTAAATTTACAATTATAAGTTGAAAATGACAAGAATATTATTGTCGATTGTATAATGAGAAAGTGTAAAATTTACATCCACTTTAAAATTTGGCGTGTATAAAGTTGAGTGACTGACTGACAATGGCTCTCAGCTTTTATGCAAAAAAGGCATAAACATAAGCGAAAAGCCTAAATGGTTGGTTACAAGAGTACAAAATTCGTAACAAAACTTGGCTAAATTCGCATAAATAGGAGATTGTAAGAAGAGTTATGTATGTCAAGGCTTAGCTCTCATGTTTTGCCTTCACAGCTAAGGTCACAACTCTGAACCAAGTCGCTGCAGCCATAGCACCAAGATCAGGAACTGTTGAAAGAATCTCTCCAGAAATGTATGTTGAATGACTGGCCTGCATATGCATTGCTACCCATCAGATCCACTTATAATCACAACACCAACACATTAAAACATCCACAATCATTTTCATGCCATTTGGATTCATACTTTAGGGAAAAGGTGTCTACTCTATAGTGCATCATCTTCAAGAACATAAATACTTAAAATCCAATTAAGAATAACATTACAAATAGTGCATTAATCATATGGGAGGGTTAAAAGAAACTAAACAAGAAAAACAAAAAAATAGGCAATGTAGATCATAAACTTACTTTTTGATGTTCTCAAGAATTGCTTTTGCACCTCTAGACATCTGCAGAAGAAAATCCAACATCACATCGATAATATATATATATATATATATATATATATATATATATATATATATATATAACTGAAATATTTACATAAATTACTTTAAGAGCACAAATTGCATATACCTTATCAGTTGGTCTCACAGGCACACTACTGTCATTATTATTGTTATGGTTTGGAGGGGACTCTATTGAGAAATGAGGCATGGATGTTGATGAAGTTCCTGATGAGAGATTCACCTACATGTTAAATGTACCAATTCTGTTTTATTACAGGGGAATAGAATGTGATGAACAAATTACAAAATGAAAACCACAAAATTTCTAGTAGTCGAGGAATGCAGTGATCAATTCTTTAACCTCATAAGAAAGATTGATGCTAGTATAAGCTGGCTGGCGTAGAGTAACAGAAGAAACAGTCCCAGTTCTAGTTAAGCTGCACAAAGCCCTTGGCCTCTGCTGTGAAAATGAAAATAACTTTGCTACAATGTCCTAAAATAAAGAAAGTCTACAATCAAGTAACATTTAAATTTAAATTAATGTACAATTATAAATAAACTTGAGATTGAAAAGAAATAATTCTTGAGGGCTTGATTGATCCCTCTCATAATCTTCTATTTATAAAAAAAAATTGATACAAGAGTACATGATAATTAGGGTAACCTTAGACACAATATAATCATGATAGGGTAACCTAGACACAATATAATCATGATAAATAGGATAATCCTAAACACAATATAATCATGATAAATAGGGTAACCCTAGACATAATATAATCATGATAAATAGGGTAAATATTTTAACACTCCCCCTCAAGCTGGAGCATACAAATTGTATGTGCCATGCTTGGAATAAATAAACTCAGTCCAACAAAATCAACTTGTCTAAAATGTCGAGGCAATAGATGTGGTAACTCTGGCTTCGAATAAGATGTACATATGCTTCAGACCATCAAGAGAGAATGTTTATAAACCAAATTGGACTCACAAACCAGCATAACCAAAGAGACTCCTCATAAGCTTATGGAGAATAATATTGGACAACCACGAAACTTCATCTAGCACCATGAACCTTCAAGTAGGATGACTTTGACAAAGTTGATTTCCATCAAAAGTGAATGATGAGTGGTAGACAACGAGCCATCACTGACTGATGAGGCCTGTAGTGGCTGGAAGCGACAAAACTACAGGGAGTGCCATCTTTGACTAATTAGGGCATGCAGTGGCTGAAAGCAGGGACTGTCATATCTGACTAGTTGGGGTCTCTAACTAGTGGTTGGAAACATATTCCCCCTCACTGCAAGGACTAAATTGTCATTACTGACTGATGGGGCCTGCAGGGACTAAATTGCCATCACTGACTGATGGAGCCTATAGTGGCTGGAAACATACTCCCCCTCACTGCAGGGACTAAATTGCCATTACTAACTGATGAATCAATACCCTTGAAAACTTTGCATCGCTCATGCAATGTCACAGCCTGCATAATGGAAATTAATTAAGAATACGAATAACATAGATAGTGTAGCGATACGCATAATACTAAATTTACACAAAAATTTCTGAAGTGTAACAAGATCCGTAAGGAACATCTTCCTTTGCTTCCAACAATGCAGACATGGTTCCAAAAGGCTTTCTCGTTGTTTGTGTTGGAACAGAGCTCAAGAGATTCATCATTCCCACCCCTTGCCTTGCCTTGCCTCGCCTCACCTCCTCATACTTCACACCCTTCTCATACATTAATATCCTTAGAAAATGCAAGACTAATCAGAAACCTAAAACGTGTTTTTCTGCCGTTTCAATTCCAAGAGTAATCATAAGTTCAAACACGTAGAGTGAAAATGAAAGGAAAGAAAAACAAATGAATAAACGAAATGTAAATGAAGTGACTTACGTAGATGCGAGGAATTTCGAGAGCGAACACGACCTACGCAGCCACAACGCCTAGACGCCTCGACGAAGAACACAACGTAGGGGAAGACCAATAAGAAGATGGTGTGGGGCTTGGAGGAAAATGATTATGAGGAACTTTTGGAGGAAAATTTATGAAGGCAGAAATGAATTGAGAGAGAGTATAAAGGTTTGGGGAAAATTAGGAGCAGAAATGATGGCGTGATAGATATTTTTGAAAGGATTGTGTCAGTGAAGTATTTTAGGGGAAGAGAACGAGTCAGATAAATATTTTTGAACGATATATGGGCGGTTTCTATTGTAAACCATCGGGAATTTCCCGGGATTTACAAAACTGTAGGAAAAAACCCCTTCTAAAACTCATTATTTTTGTAGTGATTCTAGATTAATCAATCGAGAAGAAAAATAATAATTTTGAATTATACAGTTTTTCGAATTGCAGAATTTCAACATAAAATATTTACTATAAAATACATTTTTAGATTGTAAATTTAAGAGTGAAAAAAATAATTTTTAAATTTTAAAATACAAGAGTAAAAAAAATTGCGTATGTTATATGCCCCTTTTATCATCATGTCAATTTTGACCGATATTGTGTCATTTATGGTTCATGCTAACTTTTCGAATTGCATAATTTGATATTGAACAACTTAATTGTGAATCATGTAATTTAAAATGTATTTTTAGATTCCAAATTTCGTCAAAAAAATAATTTTGTTACTATGGGCTCATAACCGACCGAACGGTAAAAGTGCAGAAGAGTCAGCTCAACCGATGATACCTCTCAAGTCAGTGAACCGATCGGTTAAGTCAGCCGTTAAGGTAATTAATAGTAATAATTGTCGGGGGTTAATGAAAATAATTGTCATTTATTGACAATTAATATTGTCATTCATTGATGGTTAATGAGTCAGACCTAACGGTAAACTCATTATAATTTATAAATATTTTCATGCCAAATTTCATTTATATAAGCAAGTAAACTTTGGTTGTCATTCGTGGTTTATGTCTCTTATTCTTATCATAGTGTTGTTGTCAGTAATTTAACTATAAATTAAAAAAAAAAGATATGACTAAATTAAAAGTATTTAAAATAATGAATCTAAACTGAAAATATAGTCTTAATGGTGAAAAAAAATAAGTTTTGAAACTTAATAAAATATTTGAAAACTAAATTTTAAATCTTTATTAAAATATTTTCACAGACATATTCAGTTCATATGACATTTACATCATTATTCAAAATAATTTGATTCTATCTATCTAAAAAATTTAGTTAATATATATGTACAGATTAATTAATTAAGTAAATTCAAACAAAAAAAAATTAGTTCACATGAAATTAGTTTACCAAAGACTTAATTATAAATATATTAAAATTTAGTTAAAGTTTAAACTTAATTATTAAAAGCATTGAGGGATTAAGTAGTAATTAATAAAAATGAATTAAGAAACCATTTGCGATTGATGTGAAATATTTAGGGATAATTTTATGCTAAATAACTTTTAGATTTATAAAATTTATTTGAGTAAATGGAATTATAACAAGCTTAAGATAAAAATCCTCAAATTTTTATACGAGTAAAAGGTTAGTTAATTTCACACTTTCAAATAATTAATTTAAACAACTACACCCGTGTTACAAAAATGGGATGAACTTGACATTATGCGACTTAATTCGGTGTATGTTATGTGTACATGATTTAGCTTCTGTGATAATTTCATCATCATGAGTCTCTTTAAAGCTATTTATATATAATAGGAATTTGATGTCATTTTGATTAGGTTTAAGGAGGTTTATATTTGGTTAAGCTACAATTAAAAATAACTTATGTGAAATTACATATCATTAGCAAAAAGATTCAACTTGGCAAACCAGTACGATAGTTTTAATTTAATAATTCAACACAATTTGTTTCGTTTAACTCAACAGTTGCACAGATCAGTTTGGTCAACTCAGCCAACTAAGTAAGCTAACTCGGCCAACCTCTTTTTTCATCCTTACATATAATTATATAATTATGTATCGATAGAAAATAAAATACTCAACTAAATCAATTTTACTAAAAAAATAATATCATCTATATTTTACATATAAAACCCAAACTTGGTGCGTTCTTAAACCTATTGAATTGTGTATAATAATTCAATATTTAGTATTATTCTTAAACCTACTGAATTGTATATAATAATTCAATATTTAGTATTATTCTTGTATAAACTAATATGGAGATTTATAGAATTAGAAAATAAAACGAAACTTTCTAAACAAATTCAGGGATCAAAAGCAAAATTAAGAAGAAGAAAACAAATCAAAGTTTGAACATGAAAATCTTTGGTTATTTAAATATTCAATCCAAGTTTGAATAAATAAATCGACTATATGACTTTATACAAATTAACTCTCAATATCATTCAATCTAATTCATATACAAATATTAAATGGAGAATCAATTGATTCATCGTTTGAATTATAATTTTAGAAACGCAAAACCGAAATTAGAGAAGTAAAAAAACAAGCTTGTATAAAAAAAATCACTAAAAAAACTCAATTTCTGTTATTTAATCTTAAACACGTGAATTGATCCTCACAAGTTTAGTTCTCTATTATTCAAAAACATAAAAGACAATCAAATATAAAAGAATATGAAAAGACCAAAACGAAAATAGAGAGTAAATAGAGAAAAAGAAAAAAATTAAAATTTTGAAAGTTTGACAAATGAATTATTTTTTTAATATATGAAATTGGATTAAATATATTTATAGTTTCTAAACTTCGAAATGAAAATAAAATTTTTGGCTAAAACCTTGATGTTTGGTCTCCAAACTCTAAAAATAAATGGTCTCCTAACCTTAAAAAAATTACATGGCCTTGCAAGTTAACATGTTGAAATATTTACACCACATGTAAAAATATTAAAAAATTAAGATAATTGAGTTAATAAATATATTAATTTATTTTTAAGTTTATGTACCAAAATATATAAAAATTTAGTATAAAAATAAATTTCAAATTCAACAAACATATTTAACCTTACAAAATTTCGACAAATCAATCTCAACTTCTAAAAACAATAGAAAATCACATAAAAGTTCAAAATTAGCAAACTATATATTTATTTTAAAGTCCTATAAATTTAGAATCCAATACAACTAAAAAAAAAGAAATATCTACTGTAAGATCCCAAAAATACAGTATAAAACTATATAATAGAATAATCACATGTTAATAATACTACAGATTAGTCTTACAAAAGATAGGACATACGCTTATGGCCGAACAACCTTACAGAATAACGAGAAAGTTAAAACTGTACAAATAAGCAATCTAGACCGAACGATTTACAAAAGACCTATACCGAACGGTCATACAAAAGAAACAGGGTAAAAGATGATCGAACGGTCATCGTACAAATAAACTAACTACTGACCGAACGGTTCTACTGTTCGGTCTTAACTTCTACCTCGACCAAACTTTCTTCTTCTAGCACTTCTTCCAGCAGCTCTTCTCCTTCTGCTCACATCCACACGGATGATCATTATGACAGGACAATAACCGAACGTACAAAACGAACAAGACAGGAAAATAGGGTAAGCTTATGTAATTTAATTCATGTATCAGCATATATTTCACACAATCAACTAAACAAGATAAATCATTAACTCCTTCATGCAAAGCCAAATACTAGACTCTGATTGTCCGATTGTATGAATTCTGTGTAGCTATGACGTTCGTGCACCTGGGTGGTGTAGTAATTGGGATACCCTCAACAGCTGTCACCTGAGGTTAGTCCTATTTGTCCAAATTAACTATCAAGACTAGGACCTCCTGCCATTCCCACACATGACTTACCCTTTTCTATGTGAGAACGAGTAATCACGATATATCAGGATGAACCGCCAGCTTAGCATGCCCACATTCATACTTTACCAATTCCAATATACATTCATGAGATATTCCTCCCCGGAATACTCGTTCATAACCATACTCATTTCATCTACATCATATTCCATCATCTTTCATTTTCAAAATCTAAAATCGAATCAATTTGAATACAGATCCCATAGGATACCAAATACTGACCGTTAATCTTCAACCCCGAACGAGATCGAACACTTGGAGTGAGACCGAGAGGTCTCCAGTTCCAAAACAGATAAAAACCGAGAGAGTTACTATCAGGTTGAGAAAGAGACCGATTACAATAACATTTCTCAAAGACTAATAGAATCGAACGTTATTTACAAGGTGAGACAATTTAATGAACTGACTCAGGAGAGTTTAGACCGAACGCCAATAAGCCTAGGCCGAGTACTAAGACTCTAGGCCGAACACCATAAAAACTGATACTGTAGGACATCGAATAATAATAAGTGACGAAATTATATGAAGAAATCGAACACTATAAATACTTAGCTTATTTATGAGTTTAACATCAAGGAGAACGAGTGCTAGTCGAAGACCGAGCACTGTAGAGACCGAACGCTACTGGTTTTGGCCGAATGCTCTTATTTAAAAATTAAATTACAGAATCAAGGTCGAGTGCTTGGTTTAAGACCGAGCACCACTTAGGACGAGCACTTGGTGTAAGACCGAGCACTACTTAGTACGAGCGCTTGATGTAAGACCGAGCCCTACTAAACTTATAGAAGAAAGGCTTGATAAATGTAATAAGATACCATTTAACTAGTGTTCAAGAATGAATGAAATATACAAATCCATATAGATATACTTAAGTTTATAACAGAATACCAAGGAACGAATATCCTTGGTTAAACGCTTATATACAAATATTACTAAACGAAGACGCTCGGTCCTCAACTGGAATTCCATCCAAATGAAAGAATCTAGTTCCAACCGAGTCCACAAGAAAACTGAAAGGTCAAAGACCTTCAGTGACGAACATCAATTTTCATATGGAATTACATACTTAGAATTCTTTATATCAATTCATTTCTCAACATCTATCTTCATAATTTCATTCATCCATATCATAGTAAATATTCATACTTCATACAGTAAAAAACATAGCAACAATCATATTCATTTAGCAATTCAACGAACATGCATCCATTCAAAACGAACATAAAATCAAATTATATAAGCTTCCCTTACCTCTTAACGTGACCGAACGCTTCCAGATATGGTTATTGGTTCACTTCTATGAGTCCTTCTACCCTCAACGCTCAACAATTTCCAAAAGTAAACCAAGTAAAAACCAAAACACTATCAGAACCACTCAATTTAGAAGAGTGATCAACACATGAAACCAGAACTTGGTTTGCACGTCCAAGAAACTGCACGAATGAGTGAAGAGAATAACTTACCAGCTCAGCTTCACAAACCGATCGGTTCAATCGAAAGCCCTTGACACCGAAAGAGTGGAAATGGTGCCTGAGTGATGATCGGAAGAAGAAACGATGAGAATCCTTAGAGAGAAGTAAGAGCTTTTTAGAGAGAAGGAGGAGAGAATGGAAGTTTCAGAAATCTGGGGAAGAAGGGTGCATGCAGAAAGTGGCGTGAAATTTTGAAAACTTTGAGTTTTACTCCTACCGTCAAAGCCGAACGTCCACTCAGCTGCTCACACCTGCCTTCCACTATCTGATTTTCAGATCCCCTTCCTTGACACGTGTAATTCACTAAGAATTGGATTTTGAGTGGATTTTAATGGGCCTGACATCTACAAATGACCAAAATATTGAGCAAATGTTACATGAACTGAAATTACACAATTAAAATATCATTAAACAAAAACAATAATAAAAACTGATTTTTTATTTATTAAAAACATAACATTAATTAAGCATCATAATAATAATGATAATAATAAGGTTATAATTTTCATTTTTGTTTCTTCAATTGAAACACGTGAATTATTTTAAAAATGATCTCTTAAATAGTAATGATATTTTTAGTAATAAGCTATTTTTAACTGCAGTAGACAAAAAGTTAGAAATTCTAAAGTGATAGGTGATTTGATTTTCCAATATTATGTGTTTAACTAACCAATCTTGTAAATGACATCTATATAGACAAAAACAATCCTGTCATTCTTTTTTGTTAACTAGTAATTCGTGTTTTGTTAATAATTAGGATATTGATACCAATTCTATTTTTGTGGGTATTAAATTCTATTAAAAATACCAATAAAATGAAAATATTTTTATTTTTCTCCTTTTGGTTTCTTCCAATGAAATTGGAATGGTTTATTAATACATTCTGCTAGTTCATTTGTTGGATGCACAAACACTTTAATTAGTTATTTTCAGTTGAACTTTAATTAGCAACCAAACGTTTAATTATAGTGTGCATTCAGGGTGGAGTCATAAAGCAACATACATTTCCATTGACAAAGAAAAAACATCAGCAATGTGGTAATCTGTTCTAGCACAGAGACAACAAAAAGGCTATTTGAACTGTGCCAGCTTAAAATGTCGTGGCAATAACTTGCATGTTTTCCTGCTACATGGTTTTGTTTAAATAAGGATGCAAAAACAAATATTTCAAAGAAAATTAAAAACAAAAAGTTCAAAGAAAATTAATTAAGGCCTCGTAGAAGAAGATTGAGATGACAAGGGAAGGGAATGCTACTCTGAACTCTATCCCAGAATTTGCATGCTACAATACAACATTTGATCTTAACAACAGAATCTGGAGGAGTGATAATGTCATTTCAGAACGTGTTCCTCTTCTGTCTATTCAAATTGCCTACAATATCCTTGCATCTAGTTTTTTTCACCACATCCTCAAGCGATTCCACCTACCTCTTACGGTTGCCCAGATGCTTGTAAGTGTTCATTGTTCATATGTGTGTATACCAAATATAGCTTTTAGATGACATGTTTCAGAAAATTAAACTTTGGTATCAAATATGAGTCACTTACAATTACATAAACTTGATATTGTATATGCAGGGTGGTGTGCTTTTGAGTTCATCATTTTTGGGAAGAATCCCTGGAGTTTTTCACATGATTTACCGTCCGGAAGGAATCATGAGTGTTGAAACCTTTGCGAATGTTGGAATCATGTACTATGTGTTCCTTACTGGGTTGGAAATGAACTGCGACACCATCTTGAGATCAAGCAAGCAGGCTGTAGTCATTGCTGTTGCAAGCATTCTCATTCCAGCATTGGTTGGAGCTGGTTTTCTTGCTCTACAGCATGACTTAGCAGGCGGATCAAGCGTTGCGCTCACTGCTAAAGGGTATATGTTTTGGTGTGCAATTCTTTCTGTCACCAGTTTTCCAGTCCTTGCAAGGCTCCTATCAGATCTCAAGATCCTCTACACAAGGCTTGGAAAAGATGCCTTAACAGCAGCCATTCTAATTGATACATTTGGCTGGGTTTTGTTCTCACTCTTCATTCCCTTTTCCCACCAGGGTGGAAAACCACTCCTCTCACTAATGTGCACATTGCTGTTCATTGTGTTCTGCTTCTGCGTGGTGCGTCCAATCCTGGCTCGAGTGGTTGAACACAGAATGAGGTCTGAGTCATGGAACTCCTCAAAGTTGCTGGATGTGATGATGGGACTTTTTGTTTGTGCATACATCACAGACTTGCTTGGATCACACCATGTTGTTGGGGCCTTTGTGTATGGACTAATTTTGCCCAGCGGGAAGTTTGCTGATTTGTTGTTAGAAATGTTGGATGATTTTGTTACTGCAATTATTGTTCCTGTCTACTTTGCTAGCTTTGGCTTTAGACTAAACCTGGAGTCACTTTGGTCTGAAAACCACACAGTTTTGTTTCCTCTCTTCATGGTGTTCTTGTTAGCCATACCAAAAATTTTGAGCTCTCTGCTGGTCACTGTCTACTATGGTATGTCTTCAAGAGATGGAGTTGGCCTTGGATTGCTCCTCAACACCAAGGGCATCATGGCAGTGATTCTTATAAGCATTGCCTGGGACAAAAGTGTACTATTTTCCAACCAAACTCTTACCATATCATATCATGCTCCTCTTTCAAATTCTTGCCTGGTTACTAAAACCTTGTTTACATTAAGAAAACATCTTTTGGTTCCTAGGTTCATCAACATGTTTTCACTTTGTTTCCTGTTTTCATATACTAAAATGTTTTCACAAACCAAACAGGTTGGAAATTTGCATGCAGCAACTTAATCCATTATCTCTGAAGATCACAGTTAACAAACTCTGATGTCTTTTTCTGTTCTATTTCTTGTGTTTTCAGATTTTGGACCCATATGCTTTCACAATCATGATCCTTGCAGTACTATTCATGACTACGGTGGTATCTCCCTTTATTAATGCCATCTACAAGCCGAAACTTCGGTTCCAGCAGACCCAGCAAAGGACTGTGCAGAAACTATGGTGCGAAGCAGAACTTCGAGTTGCAGCATGTGTCCACAACTATCACCAAGCCATTGGCATGATCTATGTTCTTGAAGCCACAAATGCCACCAGAACTTCCCCTTTACATGTCTCAGTCCTTCACCTTGTGGAACTCACAAGACGCGGCACTGGCCTTCTTGTGGCACAAATCGACAACACAAATGTTCAAGGGGGATCCTCAGAGCAGTATGGATCACAAGAAGAGTTTGAGACCATATGCAATGCATTCAACGAGTTTGTGGAGGAATACAAAGCTGTGAGATTTGACACATCAGGCATTGTTGCAACCTATGAGACAATCCATCAGGACATATACAATGTCACAGAAGAGAAACGTGCAAACCTTATTCTCCTTCCATTCCACAAACAACTAAGCTCGGGAGAGTTAGAAACAACCAAAACTGCATTCTGTGACATAAACCAGAACGTGTTGCAGGCACCACCTTGTTCTGTGGGAATCCTTGTCAACCGTGGACTGAGGTCATTGTCCACTGCAACAATGAGAATCATTGTGATCTTCATCGGAGGGCCTGATGATCGGGAAGCCTTGTCGATCGCATGGAGAATGGCATCACATTCAGCCACAAAGTTGCATGTAGTTAGGCTTCTGGTGTCAGGTACTGAGGTTGCAGAAGGAAAAGCATTCCAGAATGATTCCAGTGGAGTGTTATCTACAGAGATGGACAGTGTTATGCAGAAAGAGCTAGATGATGAACACATATTTCACTTCAGGCACAAAGGGTTGCACAACTGTGACTCCATCACATACTCAGAGAGAGAACTGAGGTTAGAAACTGGTGAGGAGATTCCATCGATCCTCCATGAGATAGACCAAAAAGGGTGTGACTTGTACATTTTGGGACAAGGGAGTGGCAATAACTACACAGTTTTTAAAAGGTTGTTGGAATGGTGTGACAGCCCTGAACTTGGGGTCATGGGGGACATTGTAGCTTCATCCAGTTTTGGCACAAACTCATCACTGCTTGTTGTGCAGCAATACACCATGGAGAGAAAGTCTAAACTTCATTGTAGCAGAAAATATCACACTAGTAAGGTCTGTGATGATATTTTGTGAAGAAACAGTAACATAACACAATCTTAAGATCTCTCACGAGGAAAAAAGCAAAAGAAACTGATCAGACAGTGGTGTGGGTTAGAGAAACATCCTTTGTACTCATGAGAGCAATCCAGTTTTGGAACTGCATGTTGTCTTTTCTGTCTTTCTCACATAGGCAACGTGCTGGGCATCATTTTTTCAATGGTTTAAATATAATAATATACCAATTTTTTTTCATTTAATCCTTCTGAAATTAATTTTTAAGGTAATATTTCTATTATTTATTTATTTTAGTTTCGTGATTGTTATTTTTGTTTAAATTTTTTTAATACATTTTTTAATCCTTTCCAAATAATGGTAGGATTAAAAATAATTTTATGAAGACTAAAATATCCCTTTGGAAGTAATTATATTTTAAAGACTAAAGCAAAATAATAAGGATACAAATATTTAAACAAAACCCGAAATTACACCCGGTTATACTTAAATAAAGTAAGGAAAAAAAATATAAGACAGTTAAAAAAATAATTTTGTAAAGACATTTTCTTTATATAGATTAAAAATATATTTAAATATTTGTTATGCTTATATTATCAATTTTAATAGTAATAATTTCTATATAATTTTTTAAAATTGCATCTATTTTTAAAGGAAGAAAGTCTTACTATAAATAAGAACTCTCTCAAGTATTTGATATAATTATATAAGCTCGTTGTGAAACATTTAATATAATTAAAAAAATATTTAAATATTTTTTTTATATAGATTAAAAATATATTTAAATGCTTGTTATGCTTATATCATCAATTTTAGTAGTAATAATTTCTATATTTTTTTAAAATTACATATATTTTTAAGGGAAGAAAATCTTTCTATAAATAAGAACTCTCTCAAGTATTTGATATAATTATAAGCTCGTAGTGAAATATTTAATATAATCATAAGTTCGTAGTAGTGCAAGTCGTTAATGCGACAAGTTTTCAAAGGTGATGATAACGAAACACTAATTTTGTGTTGTATAAATAATTTCCATATTAGAAAGTTTAGCGTTTTTTTATTTGTCAGTGAAATTGAATGAAAGTGTAGCTTATTGTGTGTGTAAATTTTAAATTTTAGAGTCTCTCTTCTCTTTGTTCTATATATGTGTGTTATGAATATACATAATTTAATTGCAAAAGAACTTGTTTATCTTTTTTTATCTCTCTGCTCTGCTAGGGGTGGTGATGATGATTCACTAACGAATAAGGATATTGAATCACGACAAATGATAAGATCAACTAAGGAATAATAACGTTAATCACAACAAACTAATAATATGAAAAGAAGTCTTAAACAAAATTGTGGCAACCAAACGCAAATTATTTGGTTTATTGTCAGGTATTTGTGTGTGTGTGTGTTTTTTTTTTTAATTTGTGTTGGGTACACAAGCACACAAAGTAAATATGAGAAAAAAAAATAGACATAAAAGAAAGAAAATTGTGAAAATTTATACTAATAGAAGAAATTAAATATCCTTCTCTTTTGTCTTAAAAAGAGAAATATAAATATTAAAAATCTTTAAAGGAAACTAATATTCTTTCTTCAAATTTTCTTTCAGATATTATACAAGAGAAAGAGAAAGAGAAAGAGAATGAGATGTTTAAGGAATGACTATTAGGTTCATAATCTCACTTTAAGATTTTGAAGAAATTAATCAAATCTTCATACCATACTTTGTCATCCATGTTTCTTATTCCAATGCTCTCAACCTTCATTTGTCATGACCCTACTAACCATTTTCATTGTTTGTGCAATGTATGATCTTGTACACATCATAATAAGGTTACTCACCGTTGATGCACACGGTACTTGAGACATTTTCATCCTCTTTGCTTCACTGTTACGGCTCATACTTGAGAATAACATATAATTGATAAGAAACTTGGTAGAAATTGGCTTGCAATCTTGCATGTCAAAGCGTCGTAAGATCTTTAATAAGTAATTATTTTAAAAAAGCCAAATCTTCTTATCTTTTTTATCTCGATGAATCTGCATCCCTAAAATCTTGCTTTTCGATCCTAAGTCCTTCTTATCAAACTCCTTAGCCAATTATGCCCTCAATTTTTGATTCGAACTTGTTGGGGCCTACCATCAATATGTCATTCACATAAAATAGGAAGATGATAACATCATTCTCACCAAACCTATTACAATAAGTACAATGGTCCAAACTTTTTCTTTAGTAACCAAGGCTAACAAATGAATCAATTCTCTTGTACGAACACTTGAACATCCACTTTAAATAGTATAAAGACCTATTCAACATGCAAACCAATATTTCTTATTCTTTAGAGCTTTTTGGTTGGAGCATCATTGCATCCCTACCGACAATAACCTTGTGGATAGTAGGACCCTACTGGTGATACCCTTTCACATTATTAACATGGCCTAAGCACTTAAATTCATTTCCCAATTTCAAGTTTTACTTGTGCTTTGGATTCCTTGAATATTGGTGAAGCTATCAAATTAATACTACTTTTCAAGGCAACTTCAGTATTGCCAAGTAGTATTCAAGAAGGTAGATAGGGCTAAAGTAACCATGAGTCGTCTCCCAACGAACACAGAATTGCTTTTGAATATCTTACTCTTACGAATGTTATGCAATGCTTATGAATAAAAGTAATGTTTGGAGAATGTTTAAAGAAAATAAGAAACTTAAAAACAGTTACGATGAAATAGGCTAATTCTACTGCTTTTCCAAGATAGATTCATCATCGGTTATTCACGGATAATTGTTCAATTGATTATTGTTTAAGTTTCAAATTAATTAAAGTACATTCTTAATTAATTCGAGGGCGATCATGCATTTAACCAAAGTAAATTCTCAATCAAATGCAAAACCTTTCTAGATTATTCACAATAATTTCAACCAAAGTACATTCTCAATCAAATTCTATTGTGTTTAATCATGTCTATTCTTAAATCTCCTAACCAAATGAAAAGCTAATCAATCAAAGTAAATTCTCAATTGATTATAATTGAAATTATTACTAATCAATCAAAGTACATTCACAATTGATAGTAAAAACCATTTAATCATATGAAAGTTCCTAAATTAAATCAAAGTAGATTCTCAATTTAAACCAAGAAACCCTAAAACTCATATAATCAATATGCATGTAGATTCAAACATATTATGATGCAAAAATCTTTGCTTTTAACAAGATAGAGAGATGAAAGACATAGAGAGAACAACTTAAATCAATAATCAAAGTAAACAATTGCATTAACTGAACGTAACCTCAGAATCCGTCATGGAATTACAGCAGAATAGCCCTAGATGCTTAGCTCTCCATGAATGGAGTTGAATACAAGATGAAAGAAAAGTGAGAGGAATATGTGAAGTGAAGTCCCCCTTTCTGCCTCCCTTGGGTCTCTTTATATAGGCTTGATTGGGCTTGGACTCTGAATAGTTTGTTGATAAGATATTTTCTGTTGATATATTATATCTTTCAAATATTCATTAGATTAAATCATTTTTAAAGAATATTTGATAGATATTAACTTAATTATCTTATATCCTATATCTTCCAAATAACTAAAAGATTTAGATAATGATAAAATTATTTGGAAGATATTTTCTGTTGATATTCCCAAATTAAATTCAACAACTAGATTTTATCTTTTAGATTTTCTGACTTTCCAAAATTGCATAAATGCCCTGAAATTTCTTCTATCTGCACTTTAGCCCGTTCTGAATTTTCCAAATAAAATCTGATTTTGGGCCTTGAATTGCCATTTGGACCAATAAAACTTATATTTCGGCTGCACAAATAAACATTAGAACATCCAAGAATAATTTATGCGCTAAAACTCACTTTTTACGTCTCTTTATTTCCCAAACCCAACAATTCCAATCATCACAAATTCACTTAAAATCAACCATTTAAGCACAATTATTCCATCAAAAATTTGAATTTTAAAGCATAAATGTGGGCATAAATATGCACGCATCAATTGGTAACACATCTAACTTCCTCTTGATGAAGTAACCCATAATCTCCTAGAGTAATCATCAATCGACAGAAAATACTTTTCCCCTCCTAAGGATAATATCGATGATTCCTTTACATTAGAATGAACCAAGTCTAATATGTGTTTGCTTTTGGTAGTGCTTCTAGGAAACTTCAATCTATGTTGCTTACTTATCACACAATATTCGCAAAAAGGTAAATAAACCTCCTTGAGCCTAGGTAGGAGATTACGTTCCACAAGGTTTGTAGACCTCACTCTAACATATGCCCCAATCTACGATGCCACATCAGCATCACTTCTTCTTGACTTGTCAATGCAATTATTGCATTAACTTATTTCAATGTATCTCCCATAAGCACATACAAGTTTGCCTTGATCTTCTATGCTTTCATTACTACCAGATTCCCTCTTACCACTTTTAAGATTCCACCTTCAACATGGAACTTACACTCGATGTCATCTAATTATCCAACAGACAAAAGATTCTTCTTTAAGTCCTCCACATTTCACACCCCTTAAACTGTGCGAACAGTACCATCATAAATTTTAATTTTGATAATACCAAATCCAAAAATCTTAGGCATGACCATTTCTAATGAATATAGATCTACTTGAGAGATGTTCATAGGTATAAAACCAATCTCGGTTTGAAGTCATGTGCCAAGTTGCACCTAAATCTATTATCCACCTATCGTGTAATTGTCTTTCACCATTAGAGTTAACTACTGTTTCATTCACTAAAATATCTTTATCGTTTGAGGTACTTCCAACACAACCTTGTGAGGTCGATGCTTTACAGTTCTTTTCTCAATTCTCGATCTGCCAACAATCTTTCATGACACGTCCTTTCTTGTCACAATGGTAACATTTGAGATGCTTCCTACTTTGAGATTTTGATCTATCATGGGTTTGACTCCCACTAGATCCACATTTTATTGATCTACCTCTAGTCATCGTCAAAGCCTCTGCTTGCTTTGAATTTTCCACCCTGTCTACTTTATTTTTCCTCGTGGATTATTCTTCATGAATAACTTTGGATATATCTTTAAAGTATAGGTACCTGATGGAAACCTTCTTCAAGAAACTTGAAGGAAACTTCATGTAGAAGAAGTTCTGAACATATAAGCATGAATTGATGAAAGATAATGATGTTTGAAGAATGGGTTTGAAGTGTTTCTTGAAGAAGTTTGGACAACCATCAAGGTAAAAGGGTTATGAGAAGTTAAGAAGGTGACTAACCTAATGAACTTAGAAAAAAGGAGACTGTTAATTTTGGCAAAGGTTCTCTTCATTAATTCCAAGTTGAATGTACAAGGCTTGTGACACTCCTATTTATAGGATAAGGGTGTGAACCCATTTGAAAGAAAGTACATTGAATCAAAAAAATACATTGACCCTATAACTGCTTAAACCTTCTTCTATAGTAAATGCATTATATAGGATTCATTCACCTCTAAGCAAGGTTCCTAAGGGTTCCTTAAGACCCAAGCAAGCCCAAAACTCATTTTGGTTCGCATTCCACTCAAGAAGTAAGTTTAAAAAGCCTAACCTAACATACTATAAAAAATTGACTGGAATAATCGATTATTGGGTGAAATAATCGATTATTTCAGCGAGTGATCCAAAGAAATGGCTAAAAAACACTATCATAATCAATTATTGGGTGAAATAGTCGATTATTTATAAGACTAATCAAAGAAAATGGCTAAAAACAAGCCTAAATGAAATGAAATATTGGCCCAAATACAAGGCCTAAAGAAAAGACTTATTTACATATTTACAAGACAAGAAAAGGTAAGATAAACTAATAAATTATCCTCCACAAGAGTAGAGTTTTTTGAAGTCCTTCTTCTTCTTCTTCTAATCTCCTAACCATGACTTTTGTCAATGATCCAATGTGGCTTCCTCCAGATGGTCCTCAATCATTACCCATCAATATTGTTATTTGTTATGTTGATGACAAGTTGATCATATGAATCAGGTAGCCTGTGTAGTAGAAGCTCTACACGTTCATTTTCAACTATGTTGAAATCTGCTACTTTAAGTTGGGCAAATAACATACTCAGATTGTTGATGTGGTTCATCACTAATGTGGACTCAGCTATTCAAAGAGTATATAGTTTTTTCTTTAAAAACATTCTTGTGTAAAGTGACTTAACCTTATATAATTTGATGAGGGTATCCCAAATCTCCTTTGTCGTCGTTTTCTTCACGACATTGGATAAAACAACATCTAGCATTGCTAAGAGGCATTGCTAAGTGTCATTGCTAAGTGCAAATTTGCAATAACATTTTCATTAATTTTTTCCACCTTTGATTTGATATTTCGAAAGGGTTTTTCCCAATTGTCGCTGGACAATTGTACTTCCTTAAAATTTCCTTCATTCTCATTTTCCATGAGAAGAAATTATTCCCCTTGAACCTCTTTATCTCGTACTTCATTGTCATGTTTTAGAAAACCAACTTACATAATTCTCTTTTTGAATATCTACCGAAATAATAACAATAGATCATGAAGTCATACATTAGGTAAGTTTCCAGAAAGAGGAGGTAGGTCACTGATGTATCAAGTCTTTCCTAGTCATAACTTTTCCCAGACATACACTTCCCCACTACCAACCACAAAGCATACTTAGAATTTTACCAATAGCCCTGATACCGTTGTTGGGTATCACACAAATCACACAAGCATGCACAACTAAAGTAAAATGAGAAAAAATACCGACAACAGGAAAAAATGAAAATTTATGCGAATGAAAGAAATTACATACCTTTCTCTCTTGTCCCAAGGAGAAAAAAGAATACTAAAAGTATTTAAAGAAAACTAATATTCTCTCTCGAAATTTTCTTTCTAATACAATACAAAAGAAATAAGGAGAATGTGATGCTTAGAAGAAGCATTTGAGCTTCTTACATAATGACCAAAGTAAGCCCCTACAGAATTTCCACCAATGTGGGACTTCTTTCCTTCATAGTTTGTGTGGAAGGATTTATAGACTATAGTACTCAAAATACCTACATTGAAGAATAAGTTGCCAAAAAGCTCTCGTACAATTTCAAGATAACTCTTGACCTTATGGAAGAAAAGTAATAAGAAAGCATATGATTCAAAACAAGAAATGTAAAGAGTCTCAAAATGATATTCAATTGTGTATGGAAAGTGAGTATTTAACTTGATTTTAGAAAATGTTTTAAAGTAAACAAAACCACACTGTTTTTTATACAACTAAATCCACCAACTAAAACTTTGACTACTGGATGTTGTAGGCAAATAAGAAAACTCAAAAACAAATTTTCAATATTCCTTTTAGATTTTTTTCAAATAAAGAGTACACAAACCACAAGCAAAGAGAGGCATATTAGATTAGCAATGGATGAAATTGTTGCCAACATTTAGGGGCCATAAATTTGTGACGAAAACCAATGGTTAGCGACAATTTCTGTGACGAATTTCGAAGGGTTGCGATGAATTTACAGTTGAAAAATAAAATACAACATCTTTATAAAGGTTTGGAACAATTAAGCTTTGATAAACAATTTATAAGAACCCACTTAGGCTCTTATAGGTAGTTAGGAAAGTTCATTACAATCTACAAAGGTGCAACATAATTCACAAGATGTCAAGCTTCCAAGATGGTGCGTACATATGGTTTTCTTGGCTAAGAAAGGATGACTAAGGTTTTGGTTATATCAACGTTTAAGATATCCTTTATGGTATAGAAGATTCTTAAAAGGTTAAAGGTGATTTAAGATAGGTTCTTCAAGGAAGAAAGAGTAAAGGTTGGTGAAAGCCAAAAGGTTTAAGGTGACAGTTCTCGATTATCTTTCTTAGTTTTCTTATATGTTTCTTTGTGAGATTTTGTATAAATTAAAAGTACTTTATATCTAAATTAATTTATAATATTTTATCTAATTTGTTTAAATTTATACTTTTAATTTGTATATAAATTCATATAACTTTTTTTTTCTATAAATTAATATGTTTTCCTTTTCATTTAAAAAAAATATCTATAAAAAAATTATTCAAATATATATTTTCTATGTGTTAGAATATTTACCATATTTATTATCATTATATTGTGTTTAGGCTTACCCTATTTTTCATTATTATATTGTGTCTAGGGTTACGCTATTTATCATGTACTTTTGTATCAAAACCTTCTTATATATAGAATGAGAGTGAGGGGCATCTTTCAAGTCCTTGAGAATTATTTTTCAGTTTCAATCTGAAGTTACTATTAGAGCGGGTTGATCCTGCTCTGGTTTCTGTCTAGTCTCCAAACCCCAGTTGTTGTATGCAACTGTCTGACATCGTTTGCCACTGTCCATCGTCGTTTGTCGATGTCCACCATCGTCTGACACTATTTTGCTAATGTGAGAAGTTGTCCACTAAAGTTTGCCACCATCAACCTCTGTTCCCTGCCATTTCGACGCCGTCCGTCGCCGTCTACCATCATAGTTTTGTCCGATGACCACCAGATCTGGTTCACCTCTCTATGCGACAACCAACCTCACCGGTGTCGGAGCTCCGCTCTCCTCTATGCGTCACCATGCGCAACATCTTTGTGCGTCGCGAACAGGCACGTGCTGCTCACGCACTACCATCTGGTTGCCAGAACGCCACCGCGCTAGTGTAGAAAAGGCCTTTGACGTCACCGTTTAGACGTCCGACCCCCAAATATCAAACGTAAAAAATGACTGGTGGCATTTGTGTAATTAAAAAGAGTAAATAAACGTTTAATATTGGGGGTCTGACGTCTATAGTCTATTTAGAGGTTAGACAACTCCATTAGATGCCAAAAAGATAGGTAAAAGTAAAAGAAATGAATTTTTTATTACTATTAGACATCTGGGCTGGGGGGGTCTAACGTCTATAGTCTATTTTAAACGTCTCTTATGGGGGGAGCCGACTTCTAAATACTCAGCCCAAAAATTTAAAAAGTCACTTTTTGACTTCATTTAGACGTCTGATCCCACTACTCTGATTTCTAAAGTCATTTAGACGTCTGTTATGGGGGGAACAAACTTCTAAATACTCAGCCCAGAAATTTTAAAAGTCACTTTTTGACTCCATTTAGATGTCTGATCCCGCCACTCCGACTTATAAAGCCATTTAGATGTCTGTTATGTGGGGAACAAACTTCTAAATACTCAACCCAAAAATTTAAAAAGTCACTTTTTGACTCCATTTAGAGGTCTGATCCCACCACTCCGACTTCTAAAGTCATTTAAACGTCTCTGATGGGGGAACAAACTTCTAAATACTCAGCCCATAAATTTGAAAAATCACTTTTTGACTCCATTTAGAGGTGTGGTCCCGCCTAGAAAAGGCTTTAGATGTTTGTTATTTTGGGCTTTTTACGTCTGATCCCGACCTGACGTCTATTCGGGTGACGTTGATGGGACGTCGGACCTAGTCAAACATTTATATAGATGTCTGATCTGTACAGATCGGACGTCTATAAAAATGTTTGACCTGAACAGATCATACGTCTAAAACATCGTTGTATTTGATTGGATCTTTCTCCACTTGAGGCCTCTCGGGTTGCTTCTGGCTCATGGGGAATCGAGTTTACAACTTTATATTTTAGTTGAAGAGAATGGATTGTATGTTTTTTTTTGTATTGGATGGTTTTAAAAACATAGTGGAGGGAATTGGAGGAGTGCAAAACGCAAGAAATCGCCGCCTAAGAATGCCGCCCAAGGACATGAGCAAAACTGCACCAAAACCCAACAAAAACGCATTTTAATCGGTTCAAATGAAAGATAATTCATCAAAGAGTAATGTAATCGGAGTAAAATTAATTTAAAACGGTGCAAAAGTGAGAAAATGAACCTGAAAATCATAGCCTGTAGAGAGAAAAAGCGAGGAAGATAATGAATAGTAAGTGCGTGTAACGGCTGCCTCGCGTTCGCGGTGTTTTAATGCAGACATTTAGGAGTCGGTTCCCCCCATAACAGACGTCTAAATGGCTTTGGAAATCGGAATGATGAGATCAGATGTCTAAAAATTGAGTCAAAAAGTAACTTTTTAAATTTTTGGGCTGAGTACTTAGAAGTATGTTCCCCCCATAATAGACGTCTAAATGGCTTTAGAATTAGAGTGACGGGATCATACGTCTAAATGGATTCAAAAAGTGACTTTTTAAATTTCTAGGCTAAGTATTTAGAAGTTTATTCCCTCATAACAGACGTCTAAATGACTTTAAAAGTCGGAGTGGCGGGATCAGACGTCTAAATGGTGTCAAAAAGTGACTTTTTAAAATTTTGGGCTGAGTATTTATAAGTTTTTTCCCCCATAACAGATGTCTAAAATAGACTATAGACGTCAGACCCCCCAACCTAGACGTCTAATAGTAATAAAAAATTCATTTTTTTTACTTTTACATGTCTTTTTGGCGTCCAATGGAGATGTCTGACATCTGAATAGACTATAGACGTCAGACCCCCCAATATCAGACGTCTATTTACTCTTTTTAATTACAAAAATGTCACCGGTCATTTTTTACGTTTGATATCTGAGGGCCGGATGTCTAAACAGTGACGTCAAAGGCCTTTTCTACACTAGTGAATATCAAAAGTATCTATGGTTAAAGTCTAACAACTTGGCACAACCATCTCAATCTCCCAATACATCAATAACCTACATTTCTCAATCCATGGAAGGTCAAAATTCATGAGTAATTGACTCAGGTGCTTCTGATCACATTTCTGGTAATTCCTCTTTATTTTCATCTATTTCCTTTCGAGAAAAACCTCAATTCATAACCCTTGAAAGTGGATCTAAAACTTCCTCAAAAGGAGTCAGTCATGTTTCCTTTTCTCCCTCCCTCAATATAAACTCTTTCATTTTTGTCCCTAATTGTCCTTTTGATTTAATTTCCCTAAGTTAGTTGACTAAAATGTTAAATTGTTAGATAACCTTTGATCACAAATATTTTGTTATACAAGAGTGTGGTTCGGGGTGACAGATTGGAGAAGGATATGAAGCTGGCGGATTATACCATTTTGGATCTCGTCCAAGGGTGTGTTGTGTTGCTGCTCTTAATCCTAAAGTGCTACATGATCAACTTGGCCATCCTCATTTGTCCAAATTAAAAAAAGATGTTTCCTGAACTTAGTGGTCTCTAGACTTTAGAATGTGAGTCATGTCAACTAGGAAAACATGCTAGATATACCTTTCCTAATAGGTCTCAATCAATATGTAATTCTAGTTTTTCCATCATCCATTCTGATATATGGGGACCTAGTTGTATTGCCTCCTTTGGCTTTAGATATTTTGTTACCTTCATTGATGAATATTCAAGATGTGCTTGGGTTTATCTTATGAAAAATCGTTTTGAATTGTTAGCCATCTTTACATTCTTTTTGAATGAAATCAAGAATGAATTTGGTGAAGTAATCAAAATATTAATAAGTGATAATGCCAAAAAGTATTTCTCATCCTCATTTTCTCTCATCTTGAGTTCTCATGGTATTTCACATCAATCTACTTGTCCTCATACATCACAACAAAATGGTATCTTATATCAGTCTGCTCATACCCTTTTGCTTGGTGCCCATATTCTTGTCCATCACTAGGGGGATGTCATCTTAACTGCATGTTATCTTATTAATAGGATGTCCTCCTCCTCTCTTGATCATAAAGTCTCTTTCTTCATTCTGTTTCCTAATGATCCTTTCTTTCACACATCTCCCTAAGTGTTTGGCTACATATGTTTTGTTCATGACATGTCTCTAGGACTAGACAAACTCTCCGCTCGCGCTCTAAAATGTGTCTTCTTAGGCTATTCTCGACTCCAAAAAGGATATCAATGTTACTCTCTTGAAACTTAGAAGTATTACATGTTTGCCATGTCACATTCTTTGAATAGACTCCTTACTTCTCTTCATCTATTTAGGATGTTTCTATTCTCCAACATGTCCTTCCTATGCCAATGGTTAAGTCAAATAACTTCACTGTCTCTATCATTCCAAGTCTTGATCACAATCCTCCTACACTTGTTTCTCCACATACTGAGATAATCTCACGTAGAGTCCCAATGGATTGTCCATCTCCCCAAGAAAATGGTGAATCTCCTACTTTAGATTCTTCTCCCTCGTCAACTCCTCCCATGCCTCCTCGTGCAAATGATTCAGAATGATTTATTGCCTTAAAAAAAAGTACTCGTTCCACTCGAAAACCTCATCCCATTTATAATTTTCTTAGCTATCATTGATTGTCACCCTCCTATTTTTCTCTTTTATCCTTAGTGTCTTCATTTATTATACCCAAGATGTGAAAGAAACACTTGATCATCCTGAATAGCGACAAACTATGATTGCAGAAATGCATGCTCTTGACCACAATAATACTTGGGAGTTGGTGCCCTTTCCTCCGGGCAAAAAGGCGGTTGGTTGCCGATGGGTGTGTGCAGTGAAAGTTAGCCCTGATGGTGAAATTGATCGGCTCAAAGTCCAGCTTGTTGCAAAGGGTTACACTCAAGTTTAAGGCCTTGATTATTGTGACACTTTCTCTCCTGTATCCAAGATGACTGCTATTCACCTCTTCTTTACCATGGCCATCATTCGTCACTGGCCACTTCATCAATTGAATATCAAAAATGTCCTCCTACATGATGATGTTAAGGAAGAAGTTTATATGGAGCAACCTCTTGAGTTTGTTGCTTAGGGGGAGTCTGGTATGGTATGCAAATTGCATTAATCTCTATATGGCCTCAAGCAATCACCATGTGCTTGGTTTGGAAATTTTAGTTCTATTGTTCAAAAATTTAGGCTAAAACAGTGAAGTAGATCATTTGATTTTTTACTATCATTCTTCTCTTGGGAAATGTGTTTACTTAATAGTATATGTTGATGATATTGTCATTACAAGAAATGATGCTGTCGGAATATCTCAACTGAAAGAGTACTTGTGTAGACATTTTCAAACCAAGGATCTTGAAAGTCTCAAATACTTCTTAGGCATTAAAGTAGTGCAATCAAAAGATGGAGTTGTAATATCCCAGAGGAAGTATGCTCTTGATATATTACAAAAAACAGGCATGATTGATTGTAGACTGGTAGACAGTCCCATGGACCCAAACTAGATATTAAGGACAAAAGAAGATGAATTATTCTCAGATTTAGAGAGGTAAAGGAGGCTAGTTGGAAAACTGATTTATCTCACTATTACAAGGCCAGATATATCCTTTGTAGTTGGAGTGGCTAGTCAGTTCATGCAGGCTCCATGTGTTGACCATTGGAAAATGCTCTTATTCGCATTCTAAGGTATGTCAAAAAGGCTCTCGGGCAAGGATTGTCATATGAAGATAAAGGAAACATTTAGGTCTCTAGGTATTATGATGTAAATTGGGCAGGTTCTCCTATTGATAAACGGTCTACTACAAAATATTGTGTTTTTTAGGAGGAAACATTATTTCATGGAAAAGTGAGAAACAAAATGTAATAGCTCGAGCAACAGCTGAAGTCGAGTATAATGCGATGACGTCACTAACATGTGAACTTATATGGGCGAAACAATCTTCAAAAGCTTAACTTGTGACATCTATACTATAAAGATGTATTGCGATAATCAAACTGCTCTCCACATTGCATCAAATCCAGTGTTTCACGAGAGGACTAAACATATAAAAATTGATTGTCATTTTGTTCGTGAAAAATTGTTGACAAAAGAAATATGTACTGAGTTTGTTGGGTCAAACGATTAACTCACAAATATGTTGACCAAGTCATTAAGGGGTCTTCGAATTGAATTTATTTGTTCCAAGCTTGGTACATACAATTTGTATGTTTCAGCTTAGGAGAAGTGTTAGAATATTTACCCTATTTATCATCATTATATTATGTCTAGGATTACGCTATTTATCATGTACTTGTATCAAAACTTTCTTATATATAAAATGAGAGTGAAAGGATTCTTTCAAGCCTCGACAATTATTTTATAGTTTTAATCTCAAGTATATATAACTAATGAAAATTAATTTTTCAACTGCTTTTCACATATATTTTTATACTTTTTATATATTTTTATCTTTATCTTTAGTTTATAATTTATATAAGAATGAAACAATATTGAAATTGTTTTGTTATATGACTATATTAATTAAAAAATGTTTTTCTTATAGCTATTGTTTTATGTATTTTATATTTTAATAATTATTTTGTATTGTAATAATAATATAATTTTTAAAATTTTATCTATTATTATTATAAAACATATAGAAATACGTTTGCTTGTATAGTGTGGATTTATTTATTGGCATATAAATAGATGTTTAATCTATAAACTATTTTCAAAAATTATGTTTGGTCTTTAAATTAATTATAAACTTATTTCATTCAGATGTAAAAGTAGGTAAAATAATTTTTCTAAAAAATTAGATGTAAAATATTTTTCATGTGATAAATAAAGTTCTTAACGAATTATAATATATTTTGTATGTGTAACTTTAGAGAATTAATGTTTTACTTTACTCTTGTAATATTTAAAGTCAAAATAGATATATTATTTAATTTAAATATCAATTACATTTTTTAAAAATAATTTTAAAATAAAAAACATGTTTAACCTTCATTTATTTGTATATATATTTGAATATTAATGGAGTGGAAGGTTATTTGTGGGAAGGAAAAGACATATGCATAGTGCATCGTGTAATAAAATAAGAAACCTAACCCGTGAAGAACCAAAATAAAAAATAATATTAATTATTTTTATTATTAATATTAAAAAATTAATATTAAAAGAAATAAGATTACTCCCTTTTGTCACTGCCTGCGTGAGTGTGGATCTGGAAAGAAAGGGAAGAGAGGGAGATTGAGGATCCGAATTGCTGTTAGGGTTTTAAAGGGAGTTTTCCTTTTACTTCAATGGCCACGCCCTTTCCCATTCCAGTTACCGCAGCGCAGGTTCTTCTTTCTCTTCTTTTTCCTCTTCTTTTTCCTCTTCTTCTACTTCACATATTCATGTCAAATGGAATCACGTATTTTCTGTTTTGTGTTTTTACAGGTTGGAACATACTTCGTGGGACAGTACTACCAGGTGCTTCAGAGTCAACCAGAGTTCGTGCACCAGTTTTATTCCGATGCCAGCACCATGCTCAGGGTCGACGGCAACACCAGGGAAACAGCCGCGGCAATGCTTGTAATTTACAGCTGTCTTTTCTGTTGTTCCGTAAACACCTCTGTTTTTGGTTTGAGTTTGGTTAGTTTTTGCTGTAGTGTTGAGTGAAAAGAATTGTTTGTTAAACTGAGGAAGGAATGGTTATGTAGTTGAGTAATTTCAATTTTCAATTTTGCTAGAGGGTGTCGCTTGGATGCATAGAATTGTGAGGTGCCGTAACTTTAGTTGTGAGATGCTCAATTAGTTCCAAAGTTTAACTACTTATTCATTTTAGCGACAAATTGTACCTTCAGTCCAATTTGGGCAGTCACCCAAAAGATAAAATGTGGATGAGAAGTTTGGTGAGTTCCATTAGGAGATGGAAGTTATTGCTGAGGATGAGAAGAGGGAATTTGTGTGGCGATATTTGTATCACGGCTATGAAAGATTTTTGTGGTTATCTACATGTTAGTATAGTGATGACCCATCGGGGATCTTAAGATTATGGAGCAGATGTCTTTGAATTGGAATCATTAAATTGGGTAAGTGTGTGTGTCACGGAGAATTTGTGGTTAAACTTGATAAAAAATAGTGATTGGGAATTTGATGCATGCTGGTAGGATTTATTTATTGATGCGTCACTTTTTGAAATGATTTCGTATCTCGTTCTGGGAATCAATGTAGTCTGGTAGTGCAGTTACACTATTTTATATGATAACAAAGTTATGAATGATATGGCTGTAATGCCTGGCCTGGATTAATATGCACATGGTTCTACTTGTTGCTGCGATACCAGAAATTTTTTTCTGATAGCTTCTTTGAATATTGATGAGAGCAACCAGAGGGTGTGGAAGATGAGGGAGAAAGATTTGAAGTTGCCATAGAATTTACGAGGCTTTTGATACCATTTTAGAGAAGGAACTTAAGGAACATTGATAGAGAAAAGAGAGAAAGAATAACTCTCTAAATTCCTTGTTTTTAATATACGAGAGAGTGACTACAACATGAGAATTGGTAGAGATAATCAACAGTTATAAATACAGATGACAAGAAACTAACTAAAGTATTCTAATTACATCAAACTAAACTTTTAACTGAACTCCCTCGGAGGTAGTTGAATAACTGCTATATAAAATATTCGCAGCTCTAGTCTTGATGAATAAGAGACTGAACATGCTTAGTATTTCTAATTTGGCTTGTTTATCCACATTTTAGAGAAGGAACATAAGGAACATTGATAGAGAAAAGAGAGAAAGAATAACTCTCTAAATTCCTTGTTTTTAATATACGAGAGAGTGACTACAACATGAGAATTGGTAGAGATAATCAACAGTTATAAATACAGATGACAAGAAACTAACTAAAGTATTCTAATTACATCAAACTAAACTTTTAACTGAACTAACTCCCTCGGAGGTAGTTGAATAACTGCTATATAAAATATTCAAAGCTCTAGTCTTGATGAATAAGAGACTGAACATGCTTAGTATTTCTAATTTGGCTTGTTTATCCACATGTTATATAAGTTTTCTTCCTAATGTTAAATTAGATATTTGTGATATGAATGTATGAAACATTTTATCATTCTTAGCATTCTAGTTTATTCCTAGCATTCGATTCCATTATATTAAGTCCTTGATTGTTTGAAAGGACCTGGCATTATCTGTAATTGTTTATGGCTTATGCATGTACAATTGTTAGTATTGCTCCATTTTCCCTAGAACTAAAAAATACTTTTCCAACTGCAGCAAATTCACGCCGTAATTATGTCACTTAGTTACACTGGAATTGAAATCAAGACTGCACATTCTTTAGAGTCTTGGAGTGGTGGAGTTCTTGTGATGGTTTCTGGATCTGTGCAAATTAAGGACTACAACCAGAGGAGGAAATTTATGCAGACATTCTTCCTTGCCCCGCAAGAGAAAGGCTTTTTTGTGCTCAATGATATTTTTCATTTTGTTGAAGAGGATCAAGTTCACCAGCAACAAGCAGTTTTGCTACCTCAGAGCAATCATGATTCTCAGTTGAATACTTCAAGTGCAATCAATAAGTCAGGTAAGTTCTGTACCAGCTTGAGCTCTTGTACATGAAGGTGCTGAGTTGTAAGGGAAAAATTGCCATTCTAATGGGATAAATTTAGTGTAAGAAAAAATATCCACATGTTATTGTTTGATTTGAGAGTTAGCAGTGCAGATGTAGGAGTTTATCAGGTATTGTAGAGTGAAAAATTCTTATTGCTTAGAATTTGACTTTGAGTCTAACTCAACTTTACAAAACCATTCTGAGAGATAAAGTTTGTCCCCATTTGTGTACTCTTTGAGCCAATGTGGGATTTGAATTTTCTCCAATGTACACCCTTTCACTTCCAGCAATGTTGAGCTTGAGCTTGAACCCTGCAAAAACTGGCTTGAGAGGTTTAGGGTTTCCCCATACCTATGTACCTTTTTTTCAGGCTCTATTTGAAGCCAATGTGAGAGACTTGTGTTTTTTCCAATATGACTTATTGTGGCTATAAATGTTAGAAGTTATATCAGTTTGATGTTGTGCCTCCTAGTCTTACCTGATCTTTTATGTGAATTATAGATGAAATGATGAGATTGTTTCGAATATATGTTAAAAGTATCAGTAAAATGGTCTGTAGTTGTTTGCTTGGACAAACTCCTTCATAAAGAGTTGTAGGAGAAAAAAATAAGAAAAAATGAAATGAATTTATCCGTAAGTTAAATTTAGCTTATGAATAAGATAGTTTGTAGAAGCTCTAGGGTGTGGCTTCTCTAAAACATTTCAGTTGGAAATCCTAACTGCATAAACTATCTTTTAGACAAGCAAATCCGTTTATTATTGTCACCAATTCTATTTGCTACACTGTTATCTGTTGTCAACTGCCACAACCAGTATTATCACTTTGACCATACATAAAAGACACCTGTTCGTTCAAATTGATTGATAAAACTGTTTCTTTTCTGATTAATGTAGTTTTACTTTATAAAGTTGTCAGCTGTCAGTGAAACACCAGTACAAACCTCATTATCTTTGATGATAAATGTTTTATATCTTTGAAAAAATAAACAGGTTTTACTTTAAGAAAAAATCTGATAAGTAGACAATTTGGGTGATTATGTGATATTAATGATTCTCAAATTCATATGTTTTTAACTTTTTAGTAATTTAGAACCATGGATTTTACAGTATCCAACTACCTTCTGGGAGGAGATATTCAGGCTAGGGACTATGTTGCTACAAATGAGGTAAAAGAAAACGGTGTAGTTGATAATTATGGATTTTCAGAGAAAAGATTGCAGCGGGGCCCTGATTCTGAGCATATTAGGGAGGATACTGCTGTTGAAGAGTCAAATGGTTCACTTCAATCTTCAGTGACTGCCGTCCAAGACCATGTACCTGCTTCTCCTGATCAACCTGCTGGGGAGCCCCAAAAGCACACTTACGCTTCCATTGTACGCACTGGCTAACCATTATATTAATTTCCAAAATAATGTTTTCTTTTGGAATTCTGTTATGACATTAGAACTGACAATGTTATGGACTGTTGGAAGTTACGGGTTGCTAAAGGACAATCTACGCCATCTGTTGCTTCTCAATCCTCTCATAAGAATGTCTCCCCTTCAGAATGGGATCAAGCTCCACAGAGTAGTATTCAGCAACTTCCAACGACTGCTTTGACAAATGCATTTGAAAGGTCTGAGACTGATGCAGTGGAGGAGCTTCCCGTAACAGAAGATGAAGGTTACTGTGTGTACTTGTTGAGAATTAATTAATTATTCTGTCCAGTTATTAGTTAATTACTGGTATTCAGCACATCTTCATGGCTCATTGCTTGATAACCTAATAAGTTAGCTTGTTTAAAGACTGTTTCATGTAGTATTTATCAAGTATTCATTGGTAACTATCAATAATCTTGGTCTTCTTGGAATTGCTTTCAGATGAAATCAAGTCTGTTTATGTGAGAAACTTGTCCCCTACCGTGTCTCCTTCTGAAATTGAAGAGGAGTTCAAGAATTTTGGTAGAATCAGGCCTGATGGTGTTGTTATTAGAAGTCGCAAGGTTTATACTCCTCGTTTTCACATAACTACTAATTATGGTTGAGTCTAAACTTTTCACATGTATTCAGGATATTGGTGTTTGTTATGCATTTGTTGAATTCGAAGATATGACAGGCGTTCATAATGCAGTCAAGGTTTGGATTTGCTTTTAAATATTAAGTTTGGGATGTGCATTATTCATGAATTGTCATGGGTAATGTGCACCTTAACCCAAAATTAATACTGAACATGCTACTTTGTGTCAAAGAATCTAAAATCATGATTGTTTATATTTGCAGACAGGATCTGTTCAGATAGCAGGAAGACAAGTATACATTGAAGAAAGGAGACCAAACAGTAACATCCCTTCTCGAGGAGGAAGTATGATTTTCTTAATTTTTTAATTTTTCTTCTGTTTTTTTTTTCTTCCAAGTTCGTCATCATGAATGTCCCCAACATATTGGTTATAACATGTAGATATGGTAAAATGATGAATCTGTTTCCACTTTTGCTAATGGAGATATGAGTTGATGGTACTGGTAAAATATTCTCATGTGACTTGCCTTTTTAACAAAGGAAAATTTAGCAATGATATGCCAAAATTTTATCTCAATGACATTGGGTTCCTGTGATTTCTTATAGTCCTAATATGTCGACTCAATGTTTGGTGACTGTTTGACATTGAGAAAGATATGTTAAATTTTGTTTCGGCCAACCTCTTGTTTCACTGTGGTTCATAAATTATCACAATGATCTACACAATTTTTTACTAGCAATATTTTATGTACCAATATAGTTCCAGAGAGGTTCATTGCACCCTCCATGTTTTTTCCCCATAATTCAATATTTTTAAGCTACTTTTTTCTTCTTCTTATGTTACGTCATACCCTCTTTCAATGCATTATCTATCGTCAGGACGGGGCAGAGGCAGAGGTAGTTATCAGTCAGATGCACCAAGAGGGCGTTTCAATTCAAGGAGCTTTGGCAGAGGAAATGGTCAAGATGGTGGTGATAGGGAGTACAGCAAATCGAAAGGAAATGGTTTCTATCGACCGAATCCTCGCCAAGAGAGGGGAAATTCAGGGCATCATCACGTACCAAGAAATGGGCAGAACCTTGCTGAGTCCTGAGTCAACAGATAACTTCTGCTAGAGAGTCCAATTTTGGGTCCACATATTTCAACTAAATAGTCAACTTCAGTAGATTAGACCAAATTTGATATTTTTCATGTCTTAAATTAAGTGTTAAGGGAATATGGATGGGATAATTTCGTTTTTTATTGATAAATTTTGTTCAAGGGGCTTCGTGTTTCATTTATTTCTCCATGAATTCGATGTTTAGCTGGAAATGTGTTTAAAACATTTGACATTTATTTATTCCTAATTGAAATTTGAAATTAGTTTTGTTAACAGTTCTTTGATATGTAATCGTTTTAACAAGATTGGTGGATCAATTTTTCTTGTTTATATAGGGCTTTTAGCAACTGGCCTTTAGACTTACACTCTATTCTGATATATTATTGTCCAGGGTTTTCCTTTCTGCATTTTCATGGATTCTTCCTGCACCTTTACAGGGTTTAGGATTTACCTGGGCAATGTGAAAAGTACTCTTTCATGCGAGTCATTGGAAAGATTCTAGATTGATTGATCCGAAAGGTTCATAATACAATTCTGAAAGTTAAAATTTTGGGTATTGTATTATGAATTGCATAATGTACAACTTTTTATTTTGAATATTGTCCAACATTTTCAATTATATAATGTAGAATGTATTGTTAGATTGTATAGTCCAAAAATAATTCAGTTATAAAATTATATTTTCAAAATTGCTTGCATAATCCTAGGAACAAAAAGGGGGTAGAGTAGGTTTTTGAATAAATAATCCCTAGTGTGAAGGAACATGAACAGAAAGGGGTAAAGTTTGTAACCCTGACAATGGTTGTTGTGATAGTGTCATAGGTATGCACATTTGGGAATCTCCATCCTTTGATTCTGAGAATACCTGGTAACGGAGGGAACCATCTGCGAATCCTGGTAATTGCTCCTTTCTCCTTCCTCTCAATGCTTAGCTCAATGCATGACCCTTCATTATCACCCCTTTGTTTTTAGTTAATTCACTATCTTCTTCTGTCTTTATTCAGACTGCTAGTGACAACTAAGTGTTTATAAAGGACATAATATAATCCAAAATACAATTTTTAAAGCCAAATTTTTGGATCTTATATATAGTTGGTGTTTCATATAGCTTTGGAAAAAGTAAATTTTGAGTTAGGAAGTTTGTCGTCTTTAAATTTACACTATTAAATTAAATGTAATTTATGATTTATTTTTGTTCTCATACTAATTCTAACTTAAACAAATATAAGTATTAAAAATATATAAACTTAACATAGATTAAATGAATACTAATCTTAATATTTATTTTTGTCATCGACTGCCGACGTTAACTTACTTGCTTGTAATATATGCTAATACCGGTTAATTTATTTATTTTTAATATCTATTTAAATTAGTGTTTGTTTAATTTCCACTAACTTAATAATTTTTAATATTTATTTAGTTAAAGTCAAAATTGACTTTTTTGTTTTTAATATTTATTTTAGTTAGTATTTATTAAATTGACATTACCATAAATATTTATTTATTAAAAATTATCTATATTTTATTCCTTTTTAATAATTATTTGTGTGAAATCGATTTAACTCATTCTAAGGTACAATATGATCGACATTAATATTTAAAAACTAAATTTATGTCTTTTTTTTATTGAATTAATACTTTAATTTGAAATAAAATTATAAAAATACGAGTAACTTATTATTTTTATTATTATAATAAATTAATGCACGAATTGCTTGATGTTGAATTATGGAGATTACTTAAACTGTTTAGATATAATATAAATATTTAAAAAGAGTACGATAAATTGTTAGTATTAGATTTGTTTTTCATTGTCTAAAGCTTTATATAGAAACTAGTTTCAAAATTAGCATTAATATACAATATTACCACAATAAGTTTCATACATACATACGTTTACTATATATGTCACAAATAACACAGTTAAACACAAACTAAGTCGTAGAAAGTTGTGACATTTTTAAACACGTAAGCATGATTTGTAATGACACAATTTCAAGTCCTACAACATACCTTTTACTAACAAACTAATCCTGATATAGACCGAAATCATAAGAACAAACATTTCCAGATCATGATTCCTAAAAAAGGGAACAAATTAAGGTTGTAAAACTTTCGAGCACCACTGTGATTTGCTATGGTTAGTACAACAAAATTGTTCTCCCTTATTCACAAAATCGCTTATTTCTTTCCCATGCACCTTCACGAAACTCACTCACCATCTTCTTTCTTTCCAAAGCATTGAAGCCATAGAACGCTTCTGATAAACTCAACCACAAACACTTTCATTTCAATTTTCCCATTGATCTTGTTGATGCGATTTGATTGTCCTTGCTAACAGTGCTATCATGTCCAACATTTTAGCATGTTTCCAACTCCTAGAACTCAATGTCATATCTGCACAAGACTTGGCTCCTGCAGGTCGTTCAATGAGGACCTATGCAGTGGCATGGATTGACCCAGATCGCAAACTTTCCACTCGAGTTGATTCTCACGGCGGAACCAACCCAACTTGGAATGACAAGTTTGTCTTTCGAATTGATGAAGACTTTCTGTATGATGAAAAGTCTGTGATAACTATTGACATTTACGCTCTTCATTGGTTTCGAGACATTCATGTGGGCACTGCTCATGTTCTCTCCAGTGACATTTTTCCACCACCTTCACAACCTCAACCCCAGAGAAACACTTACACACCCACAGGAATGAGATTCATGGGGCTTCAAGTTCAAAGACCTTCAGGTCGCCCCAAAGGAATTTTGAACATTGGTGCTGCTAGAATTGACAGTTCCATGCGAAGCATGCCTCTTTACATGCAAAACTCCCCAATAGTTGGATACAGTCAAGATGATCATGATCAACCAAAACGTCAAGCCAAGCCAGAGCTTCGACGCTCAAAAAGTGATTCCAGCTCAATGCTTGGCTCAGAAGTGGTAGTTCCCGACCCTCAAGCCAAGACCAAAAGGGAGAGGGCAAGTTCTCAAGTTCTCGCTTCAGAAATAAGCTCCAAGAAGAGTAAAAAGAAAGCTAGCTCCATATTAAGTGCCACATTCATGAAGGGAACCCCAAAAGATGGCAAATTGGGTAGAAAGAAGACTAAAGCGAGAGGCCATGATTCACCAAACAACTTCAATGCAAGGGTAAATGTTGATTACCCAGTAAAGTCCACGCCCAAGCGCCAGTTTCAAAATTCTCCCTTTCCAGCCAAGTCTTATAATAACAACAACAATTACGTAGGTAGTGTGAGAGCCACTCCATTGCATGCCTTTGCGATTGCAGACACGACAATGGAATATGGAACCCCGTACCGCTCCAACTTGGGTTGTCGTCCTTTTATGACGGACTCCGAATTAGGTCCGTCAGCTTCGGAGGTGGTGGCGAGACTACCAATGGAGGAGGGGGAGAATTCTACGGAGGGAGGGTGGAGCTTCGATGACGGCGCGGAGGGCCCGCAACCTAAGGTGGAGAGGTGGCAGACGGAGTCCAATGTCACGGGGGCAAGCAGAAAAGGGAAACATTCACGAAGGCATGCAGATGGGTCAAATGGGTTGTTCTCTTGCTTCAGTGTAATATGTGGAGTTGAGTGCTCCATTGTTTGCGGTGGTGGCGGCGGCGGCAAGAAGCATCGCCGGCGGAGGGTTCAAGCAGTGGACAATGAAAGCTTTCTATCAGAAGAGGAGGCGTATTGAGGGGTGCATGCTTGCATGACTGGTCGAACATGGAGATAAGAAAATTATGTGAGAATTGAGTAAACTCAATCTTCGTAATTCATTGTACTTTTTATGTTTATTTTAACCTGATTCTTTTGTACTCCATTGTGTTTCTAATGAATTTCACGTTGCAAATCATATGATCTTTGTTTACTGATGTTGTAGAATGCATTTTTAGATTTTGATGATGGTGTTTACTTTTGGATTTTGAGGGCGGTGAATATTTTCTGAAGAAAAAGAAAGGTGATTTATTAAATCGTATTAAGTAGAACAAAACTTAGTATAAGTTATTATTGTTCTCCAATCAAATTAGATGTTTCAATTAATTTCTTTCTTCTCATATTACTAATATGAAATTCTATCTGAAAAAAAAATACCATAAGAATAAATGTTATCAAATTCGAGAATTTACGTAGATTCGTGAAAGTCGAGAACTCGATTCGTAAACTCAACTCATAAGAGTTTACTTCAGATGAAAAAAAAATATATAAATAATATTTTAATTTAAATAAGTCTACAAAATTATATAACTTTAAATAAATAAAATTTATAGTTATATTATTCATAAAAATAAATATTGTAAAACATAAATACATGAATTATTTTCATTAATTTTGATGCATTTCATTAAAAATATAACTTTCAAGCTCGCAGAATCGCTCCAAACTCGCGATTTTACACGATCCTACCGATTTCACGGTCGATTTTATTGAGTTTACGCAGAAAATGAGTTTACTTCCGAGTTAACTCGGAAGTCATGTCTGGAAACTCGAGAGTTTGATAACCATGATAAGAATCCTTCTTAATCATACAATATCTTATTTTGTCAAGTGAACAATCCAAAGATAAAACTTTCACAAAAAGTAACGAAGGAGCTTCTACTTTCAAGAACAAACTCTTAATTCAGTAAATTTCAAATTTGAACTTGTATGTTAATCTGAGTTTATCTACCCACATATATGAGTAACTATCAAGATAAACTTGGAACAAACAGAAAAGAGTTCCTAAAAGCTGGATTGACAAGAAAATCCATATGAAATCAGTCATTCTAGTAGCTGCAACAACAATGATCATGCTATACTCAACAAGCACAAGATGAGTCAATCTTCTTTGACATGTACCACAGTGCCAATTTCACAGAAGTTACATAAAATTTCTTCAGGCAAAAAATACTAATGGATTTGTGATCCTGCTGGTATTACCTCGTGGCTAGAGAATACATAACTAACCAAAGTGTATAATAGAATGAGGTGTAACAACTTCCTACTGCAAAAACTCTCTAGGATCAGTAACATAACCAGTCAATGCAGATGCAGCAGCTGTATATGGCGAAGCCAAATATATTTGACCTTCCTTGTGTCCCATTCGGCCCGGGAAGTTCCTATTTGTAGTTGAAACACAAACCTGCACAACCAGAATGTAAGCAATGGGGTAAATTATTCAGATTCTCAATATCATCACTTGGGTAGAAAGCATATAAATGCAATCATACGACAAAGGAGAAACCATTTAATCCCTTGGCATAACATAACAGTATCACTTGCTTAAATATTCAGAAGCATACAGCTTTATGATCTACAAAAATCTATAGAACTTCAAGATATATAATATGATTGCATTGCATGTACTAGATAGCCACCATAAAAATTAAAGTATATTTTAGCCTAACCATTTCAGGCTTCTCTGATACTGTGTCAAATACAATTCTAGAAAAGTTTTTTTTTTTTAAGTACCCTTTTGTAACCAAGAAAGACCAAAATAGATATTCTACCGAAGCTGATTAGAGAGACTTCTAATCTTAATGAAATGAAATTTTTTAAAAAGTTGTGTCAGATAGCCCTAACTTTATATTCTCACCCAACTTTCTTCATTATTTTCAAGCCAGAAACAAGTTTCTACTTTTACCCTTTGTTCACTTGAATGAATTTGGGGGAAAATAATTGACTGAATTTGAGAGGATTTGAAGATAAATTTTTTGGTTGTTTAATTGAGTGAATTTGGAGGTAAATGAGAGTGAATTTGGAAGCAACATTTGTGAGAATTAGTGTAGGATTTGATTGATGTGACAGATTAAAAAAATTTACTTCCAAATTGACTCTCACTTACTTCCAAATTCACTCAAATAAACAACAAAAAGAATTTATCTTCAAATCCACTCAATTACTCTCTCCCAAATCCATTCAAGTGAACAAAGCCTTAAGGAATTTGGTTTTGTTTTACAAATTACAGATTTTAAGCTAAATGTCAACTGTCAATCGATTGTAAAATAAAAATTACAAATTATTTGTAACATTGTAGTTAGTATTGCACAATTCACATGATGATTCACCCGATTCAGTGCCAAGACAGGTCAGTGCCAAGATTTTCAATTCCATCAATGTAATAAGGATAAATGTAACATGGGGAGAATTTGAACTACACTTGTCAATTGCAAGATATGGGGAAGAAGTAGGGAACTTGCCTGAGGTTCATTCATGCGTGCATAAGTATCTTTTGGGCCACCCAAACAAGCACCACAACTAGGACTAGCTGGAGTGTCACACCCAGCTTCTTCAAATATCTGTGAGCAAGTCTTACCACCAGATCCAGGAACTGGGATGCTGTATACGTCCATCCAAACCTGAAATTTCATTAATAGATACCAGTTGGAAAATAGTCATCTAGCATTATTTCCCAATAGAACTTTATTAATAACTGTACATCAACTGATGAAAATATACAAACATGAGCTTCTTTTCAGACCTTTTGGGTAGCAGGCACAAGAAACGTGGGAACTTTGACCTTTTTACCCTGCAGATTCAGACATTTTCTAAGTTAGGGGAAGTAGTTCTAGGATTCATGTTGGAAATATTAATAGTTAATGGACTTGGGAAATAATATGTTTACATATCAAAATGATAGTCCTCATGGGTACTAGTGACTAGAAAGTTACATGCAATTAACAACTGTAGCGTAAGAAATAGTCTCCACCAAGTCTATCAAAATCCTATTATATGGATATTTTGCATAACACACGTAACACATTCTATTGAATAAGCAAGCACATAATCCCATTCTAAATTATCGCTATAAAATAATATTAAGTTACCTCTATTTTCTGGTTAAATTTAAATAATTCATGGGAGAGACATAGGCACAAAGGTCACAAAAAGGCTGGTAAATTCTATAAGCAATGCAAGATAAAATACCATACAAGAAAACACGATGACCAGTCCCATACATTTTAGGATACAAATTGGTTATGCCATACTAACAAATGAAAATAATAGTAAAAAAGTCTAGGACTCAGCTAGAAAAGCTTCCAGTAATATCTTATCATAGATTATAGATATACAATAGGAAAATATGATGCTTACTGATGCCAGAAAAACTTTTGCTGCAGCCATGAAATCCTCTGTTTTCCCACCTGTACAAGATCCTATATATACTCTGTTAATCTTCACGTCCTTGCACTCTCTTGCCAGAGCACGGTTATCAGGAGAATGAGGCTGCAACATTTATAAGCATAATATTAGCAAGGGAACCTAATGGCAGCATCATATAATAACAACACAAATGCATAGAAAATAAATACAATACAAAAAACCTCACTGGAAATGCAAACAAAGACTAACCTTGGCCACCACTGGCTCCAATTTTGAGACATCAAATCTATACTCTGAGAGAAATCTAGAGAACAACAAAAAAAGGGTGTTACTAATAGATAAACCTGACTACCATTGAATACTATTTCTGCAGCTAAATCAAGTTTTTCTCCAGTACAAAGATTATAGACATTTTTTTTCCTTCCCCAAGTTTAATTCATAAGGGATGCAGGTTAAAAAATTATTTGTTAGAGATCACACATAGACTAGAGATATAATCATGTTATAAGTAGGCAAACCTCACCTACAATCCGGTTTTGTAAGGTTTAATAAGTTCACTTTCTAAAATGGTATAAAAATGCACTATGACCAGGTTTATTAAACTTATTGCGTCACCCACTTTTAGACCAATTATCGAACCACCAACAAATATCTAAACTCTCATTGCCTATCGTAAGAGACTGTGTTGTAGATCCCAAATCAATTAGGGATATAATCATATTATAGTATATAAGTAGTTCTAAGAGTGATAACAAGCAAAATTCATGCATCAAAGCTTGGTTTGATAAATTAAACCCATATGTATCTTGAGAATCCAAGGGGGTGATCATAACTAGATCTATATAGCATGCCAATTTCAATATAACATTGCCAAGAAGCAGCTATCATAATCATAACACACCGAAACATAAGGATAGCAAATAGTTAGTCTTATACTTTCTTCATGAGTACCATATCATCCTCCTCATAAGATGAAACATTTTCTTCGTAAAATCCCCAAAGTCAATATGAAATCCAAAGTTGTTCTTCCCACAAAGTAAATATCAATTCCTTTACTCATACTCCAATGACAGGATAAGAGTATGAAAATCTGTAACTATACTATACCCATATTGAAAAGTCGATATGAAACAACACAATAAGCTTTTCCTTACCATGCTGAGAAAGCGTGAAAGAAGAGACACAAACTGGCTGGAAAACCATGTGTCTCAACTACACACCAAGTCTGGTTTATATAGAAATATTGCTTTAGTATCATAATTACATGATATTTAGTTTCTCAAATAACTAACATCAAATTGATAAGTATCCAATCACTAGGAGAACCCACCCTCAAAAGTTAGCTATTAAAGGAGCAAAACCAAACACTTATGCTCTACCAAGCATCCATATTACACAATGGGGGACTTAAGCACCCCATAATACCCAAGTTCCCATCACAACAAGTCAATCTACATTATTCTAATAACTCATGAAAGAAATCTAAAGTAAATGCATAATATTTTATACTCATTCTCAGTGTCTATTTATACTGACTATGGATTTTATATAGTGCACCTTGTCCATCAAAACTTTCAACAGATAGAAAGTATCTTATTAAATACAAAGTTATACAAAAGCATTGAGCTTTCCCGACACTGAATAAAACCAGGAAAATCAAGAATTTAGAAAAGTAGAACTACCTTGCTTTCTGGTCGCTATAAACAGGCTCATATGACAGAGATGTCTTGCCCTGCAAAAAGAAATGCAAACAATATTAAAACTAATACTATAAAAGACAGTATCAAAGAGAATGCAAGATTAAATGGACACTAAATATAGCCACCCATTTCATCAATACAGCCAAACTGAATGAGATGTATAATTCAGAAGGCAAGATTAATAATTGGAAACCAAACCAATAAAAAAAGAAAAAAAGATAATACTTTCACTATCAAATGCCAATCAAGATTATCCACGATAGACAAATTACTGTACATTCCTCTCAATGATTCTGAGGTACATCATGATATTGTGATGTTTACCAGATCTTCTAACACCCTCTCAAGGCAAACCTTACTAAGCTTTTAACCTTGTAACAAAAAAAAAACTCCACAAAAGGAAATAGCATAAATACGAAGTGTGAAGTGCACCCATAAATCATAGCTAAAAGGGCAACTTGCAGATGCTAAAGCTGACCACTGCTGGAAAGATAACTCAACAATACAGATGCAATGATCATTAGCTTGATTTAAATTTCTCAGCAAGCTATAAATATGGCATGAACTAAAACTTCACCAAGATAAGTATTTGGAAACTTCAAACATCAAGAAGAAAACAAGAAAACAGAGATCTAGTAATCTTGGAAATTAAATCTTGCAAGGGCACCGTAAGTCATAGCCAACATAAGTTACCATTAGAATGATCATTAACGGAAACAGAAGTCATTTCATGCAGGTATGATTACCAGTGGGAATGGGAAGATGAGTAACACACTAAACTCAGCTGGAAAATCAAACACCCAACAAAGACCAATGGCACAACAAAGGTCAACTTTGAAGAGCCCAAGGTTTTACAAACCCCATACTTAAATCCCATACATCCAATGTGGAACTCGATCCCTCTCTTTGCAATGAAATTAGATCTTAACATTCTTATATAAATTATCTATTTAATTTGACAAACGAAATTCCAAATTTTGAAAAAACTCGACAGTTGAATGCTAACAATAGAAGTTATGGAGGATGATGTCAAGCTTAAGATAACAGGTTTAGATAAGAAAGAATATACATAAAGGAGACTCCACGTAATAAGACATTGAATTGATATAGTTAATGATGAGGCAATACACAGCAACAACCACTATTAAACTTGTGCATATTATCCTAGGCTCCCAATTCTAATCAAATAATGAAAAAGATTAGGAAATTTAATGAAATATGGAAACCACAGCAAAGTGATTATCTAAGAAAATATTTTAGGATACAATCAATATATTAAGACATTTAACATCAACCAAACGGTACTAAAATCTTTTCAGAGGCACAATATCAATTTCAGAGAATCTCAGTGGGACAAACCTCAAGATATTTAAATGTAGTACTATCAGCAGGAACAACACCATTCTTTCCACCAGCTTCGACAACCATGTTGCACAATGTCATCCGTTCTTCCATCTATCCAGGAGGAACAGGTTACCAAAATAACAATAACAATTACAACCAAAAGAAAAAGGGTTCACAGATTGAAGAAATACATAAGGCTCATTTACTTGTGTTTCTGGTTCCTGTTATAACTTTTTAATTACAAAGCCACCAACTGTTTTCAATTGTCTCTCTGTTTTCAAATATTTGTAAAAGAAACATTGAAAACGACTTTTTTTTTTCGGTTATCTGAAGAAATCTTTCAAAACAGGAAACAAACTGGGAACAATATAACAGTTTTGTAATTAAAAAGAGAAAACGAAAAAATGGAAATACAAGTAAACGAACTCTTAGTGTTAAATCATAACATGACATCTTGCTCTACATGCTTACAGTTAAACTTTCAACAGTTGTGCCAACAAACTCCATAGCTTTATATGTTGCACCAGCCACACCTATTTCACCAATAATCTGTAAGGTAAACCATTAACCAATGTAAGGATGTAAATTTTATATTTGCCAAATGAAAATAAGCTAACAGTCACAGTCACCTAGTAGTACTATGGCATGTCCAAACCAAAGTACGGGACCAAGGCACTTACTTGCAGAATTAAATCCTTTGAAAGCAAATAATCAGGCATTTCTCCATCCATTACAAATCTCAAAGTTGGGGGCACCTGCATTTTGAATACAATATATTATGGATTAAAAAATGAGTGTATCAAGTAAAGCAAATAAGTTAACAAGCTTATAAGCTAGTTTGACCAACACAAAAGTGTTTGACAAGTTACTTCAAAGTATTTTAAGAGTTTTTAACTGATAAGCTACATACAAACTATTTCCTCTAGCTTCTAGCTTGTAACATATAGCTTATTTAATTTTCTTTCTTTACTATCCCTTAGATTTTAATACATTTCTTCATTGTCCTTAATTCTTTATCCATTATTATCTATTTTCATTATAAATTGAAGTAAATAATGCTTCATTACATGAAGCTAGGTAAAAACTCACACACAATGAAAATTATATCAAAGAAACTCAATGTAAAAATAGTTTAAAATGAGAAATAAAAAATTTAAATTTCTGAAAGTAAATAAAAATTGAATTTTATTAATACTCATTAGATCAACTAGTTTAAATAAAATAATATATCCATATAAAAAAAGCATATATAACTTTTAAAACTTAAATATAAGCACAAAAGAGTTTAAAAAAGAATTTGATTATTTTTAAAAAAATCAATAATTGTAATTACATAATACATTTTTGTCTAGAAAACACAAATTTGATTTATATGATAAAACTTATGTAGTTATGTCCTTTTATGACATTTTTACATTTACCAATCAGCTAGTTGTAACAAACACTTCTAATCCAATAAAATAGCTTATCTGGTCAGAACTCTTAAGTTATGAGCTTATCAGCTCAGAACTCTTAAGTTATGAGCTTATCAGCCAGTTTTTCCAAACACACCCTATCTCTACTATTAACAAATTAAACAAAAAGGTACTATTCCATCTTTATTCTTGTCCCAAAATATTCAAAGAAATCTTTATTCTGTTTTTTATGTTTTGCTCTCATAGTATATTCAATTTTTTTTGCACTCAAAATGGGAAGATAAGTCTTGGAAATACAGAGCAGCCAAACAATATGTTCTTTCAAATATTTGAATATTATAAATTATAAATAGTTAAAAGAAAGAGACACAACAAAGTTGGCTGCAAATTCTAATCAGTAATAAGAGAAAAATGACATAAAAAGAGAAAATAAAACACATTAAACTTTTCATTCTAGAACTAGCAAAGATAAAACCTTGTGCTGGAGTTGATGATAAAGGTAAAAAAAATATATAATGGTTCTACGGAATATCTTCTATTAAAAACCAAGAGATGTGAGTCTTGAGCAGAAGCTACCTTGAGCAGAAGTTTCCCAGTTCCCAGCACAAAACCGGCATCAGTATTTCCAATCCCTGTAGCAAATTGACCAAATGCTCCAGCAGTACATGTGTGAGAATCAGTACCTAAGAGAACCTGCAGGTAACCGTGAAATTAAAAAAGCAGGAACCAAAGTTATGCTAAACAAATGAACAATACATCACCACAGTAAAATTATCTTGTTATACTAAACAAACCTCTCCTGGCCGACAATGACCTTCCTGTGCAAGAGCAACATGGCAAACACCCTTATAGTCTGGATTTGCCTGTAGTTTTATAATCTCAGAGTCAATGTTCTTGGAAATTGTGCATTACAAAGCATTTAAAGAATTGAGTCAGACAAATAAAGATTTAAATATAAAAAAAAATGCATACCTTAAAATTACTAAGATCCTTAATATCATAAAAATATTTTATATTTTGCTCCTGGCAAAAATCTCTTAATATGTCCACATTGCGATTGGCACGTTCATCACTTGTAAATATATAGTGGTCAGGTATTATTACAAGCTTTTCACGGTCCCAAACCTTTAAATGAATAACACAATCAGGAAAACACAGAAATAAAAAAACACAATCAGGAAATCACAGGCGTGAAAACACAATCAGGAAATCACAGGCGTGAAAACACAATCAGGAAATCATAGAAGTTAGGTCTCAGCATGTAACGAGATTAACTGCCAACCAGTCCTAGAAATATTAGAATCACTCTAAGAGCCACATAAGTATAAGAACACGCAAGAAAATTTCCAGCAAAGGCAACTTTCAAGGTAAAAGAATCAACCATGTAATGGACATGAAAAAGTGCACAATCAAACCAGTAATGTATTTTGAAGTTCCCACTTACAAAAGTAATAATCATTTTACATCCCTTTTCAGCACTCACAATGCTAGAACCTCTCACATGACTTCTAAACCGACAAAGTTCCCACCCAGAAAGCACAAAGCTACATTCAATAAACAGAACCTATCCCGTAGATTGTCCTTCAAAATCAATTTCACCACATGACCCCAATCCTACTTTCTTCAACAACCCTCACAATTCATCTTTTCTCGAACCGTCCTCAAAGTTCCAATAGACTTCCAATCCAACAGCACAATCAATGAAGAACCATCAGAAAAATCAAAACTCCCATAAAAGATAGTCTTGAGTAATACCAGCTAAGCCAATTAACTAACTCACCTTAGCATCCTCACCAAACTCCTTCTTGAAAATCCCAATAGAACCGGGCCCGCAAACATCATGTGTCATCAAAATATCAACATTGACCCAAACATTATCCCCAGGGCTCAACTCGGCCTTCTCAGAAGCTCTGGCCAATATCTTCTCAGTCATGGTCATTGCGGTTCTCACCTGAAACACATAAAAAAAAAGCAAAATTGACACACAAAAACTCAAAATCAACTCCAGAAATCCAAAAGGGTGCCCGAAAAACTCAACTGATCCAGTGGTAGAAGGCTGGCGCTGAGGCGCCGCCACAGAACAACGGATTCTCTTTGGAACCGCTTTGAAGCATCTCTGAGAGGAGAATGCGTAGAGAGAGAGATCCTTCAGAGAGACAAACAAAAGAAGAAAAAAGGGGTTAGTATGGGGCAAAGCTAACCCATTGGAGAAACAGGGGTGGAGAAAAATGAAGTTTTTTGAAGCATGAGAAAGAGAAGAAAGTGAATGACGACTATGCTTGGGGATTGGGAGCATAGAAGGGAATCATAGAACGAACCTTTGTGCGGAGAAAGGAAGTGAATGATGGAGAGAGAAGAGAAGAAGCCATGGATTATCGATGTTGAAGCTGTGATGAACACAAAACTAGTCAGTGGAGGCTGTCCTTTATTACCCTGTTTTGATTGAGTGTCTCCGTTTTTTTTTTTTCACAAATCTTAGGAACATATTCTGAGTGAAATTAATTAATGAATTAAATAAACTAAAAGGAGGATCGTGTGATGCACGAGTACGTATGGTCTCTAAAAACTATCAGGGAAGATTTTTTTAGTATGATATAGTTTATTAAGGTAATGAAGTAATATTTGTAATTGTCTCGACATTTAAATTATTGATAAAATTTAACCATTTAAAATAATATGGAAAATGAGATATTAATTGTAATCATGCATAGGACATAACAATTTGTTGAACGATGATCCTTCACCGTCCCATCTTCTTCACCGTCTCATCTTCTTTCTACACATTTTCAATATTTTTTAAATTCCAAATTTATTATTTTACTTTTACTTTTTACTGATTTTACTTTTTATCTTTTAAAACCTATTCCCAATTCCTCTCATTTCTTTTCACTCACAGCAAACCCCACACCCTTCCCCCGCTGTCACTTCCTCTCATCCTCTTAGTTTCCACTTCCGTTAACACAACATTCTCCATTTTTGTTTCTCCTTTCTTTTTTCTCTCCAATGGTGCGTTGGTGGTGCATCGTTCGGCGGTGGTTTGTGATGGTGGTGGTTTGTGCGTTCGTAGGTGCTTGCCTTCAACGGACATCCGACGACAGATGTGGGCTTTCATTTAAGGACAAACGGACATCCGTTGTGATCGCGGAATCGGGTTGAATAGGTTCTTATTAGGGTTTCTGCGGAAGGAATTTTAGGTTACCACCATTGTCATCGTCGTCGAGTCTGAGTGAGTTTGCGATTGTCCTTGCAAACCACGACATGGTTTGGTTTGATTGATTACAGCCTCTTACCAAATTTCGATCACCACTTCCTCCCAACTCAAGGCTCCCCTCCTTCACCGGATCAGCTCATACTCTGTCACACCGTTTCAGATTGCACAAACCAAAAATTTTTATTATTTGCGTTTAATTCTAATTTCCCATTAGCTTTTTCTAATTCATTCTTATTTCTAACTCTGCAACCTTTCTTCATTTGAAATGAGATTAAAGGCAATTTTGAAAAACATGTCATTTTTCTTTGTTAATTATGTTTACTTTACATTTCTTCACATTGTAATTAATTAAATATTTTTAATCAAACCTTAAATTAATAGATTATGCTTCAATTTAGTCAAATAAAACTTATTGAAGTTGAGACTTAGTTCAAAAGTGCTCAACCTTCTCAGTATTTCCTTTATGAATCTAACATTTATATCTTCGAAAACTTTATCATTTGAATTTTTATTATAAAACTCGTGGTGCCATTTTTAACCACAATCACGTATGAATATCAACACACAAAATATCGTGTCCCAATATTTACACAAAATAAAATTGATTGAATACACAAAGAATACAATTAAACAAACTAAAATCAAGAAATTAAAATTTTAGAGGATGAAATCTAATTTGTTTTGTATGAGAATCAAAATGGACATATTATTATTTTACCATGGTTAATGATACAGGGACTATTAATGAAAGTGGTTGATTGTTCGATGAAAACTATTAATGAAAGTGATTGATTGTTGGATAAAAATAAAAATTAAATATTACTAAAGAACAAAAATGGAATAGAGAGGTGTAGGAATAATGCGTGGTGGTGGAGGAAGTAACATTCTAATTTGTTGCAGTTAAATTTAGATTACTGCCTAAATCATGTTTATTTATTGAGAAAATTTAGACAATATCGTGTAAAATTTTAATATCGGTTTTTATAGAATATGCTATTTCATCCTTAAAAAAACTGCCAGAGTTTTCTATATCTATTACATAGTTAATGATATCTACATAATAACAAAGAAAGCTCATACATAGTATACAAATATAATAATTTTAAAACTAAAACAAAATACTCTTCATATGAAAATATAATATATATATATATATATATATATATATATATATATATATTTTGTTATTGGTTAACACTTATAAAAAGTGTCACAAAAAAGTTTACGAAGAGATTTTTGGAACACCTTTCCCTAATGTATACTTATTATTCCAAATTTGAATATATTTTTATTTTAGAAAAATTGTGAAATTAGTAATGAAATATCTGGAAATACTAGGGACTTGAATGCAAAAACAGCTTATAACGTCACGGGTTCAATGTCCAACCACTGAATAACCAATGTTAAAAATGATCGGTGACATTTTTGTAAATAAATTCGACGTATTATTTGTCAGCCAAAAGTTCCCCCTTTTTAATTTTAGCGGGAGATTGAAAATTCATTCACTTTATCTTAGCGCGCAAGACCCTCTTCTTTTCTCAAACTTTTCTCGAACGAAGTTTAACGACCATCACATGTAATCTTTCTTTCATTTGATACAAATGCATGTTAATTAACTACTTTATGTATAATTTTCGTTTGTTTTGACCGATTATTTTCGTGTTCTTGTTCTTCATAGGCGCATTCTACTTTCTCTCTCACTGGTGGAGACACTTTATTCCGACGAACCCACCTTTTGAAGGTTAGTTTTCGTTTTCGTTTTCGTTTTGAAAAACTTATTTGTTGAACTTGTTTATTGTTGTTTTTTGTTGAACTTGTTTGTTGTTGTTATTTGGTTGAACTTGTTTGTTGTTGTTATTGTTTGATTGAACTTGTTTATTGTTTGTTTTTATTGTTTGTTATTGATACTATACTACACGTTCATAGTTCATGCTTTATAAAATATCAAAAACTGAAATTTGTTGTTTTTCTGCTTTTCAGGTCTCGTAGAGTTATAAAAAAGGATTAGAATTAATTAAAAAAACCAAAAAAATTGCTTAGCGTCGAATATTAACAAAATTCGATGTCAATTTGATTAACGTCGAATTTTTTAAATTCGACATCAATTTAACGTCTCCCGATATGATATCGACCTCGAATTCGATGTGAAAGGCCAAAAAACAACGACGTTATACGATATTTTTGTACTAGTGTGTTGTAGGAAAACATTTTGTCAAAGGTAGTTTAATAACCTTGTTAAAGATTAAACACTTTATATAAGTTGTCAAACACTTAGAATTATAAAGTTTTGTTTAATGTGCAAGTTTAGAAATAAATGTTTTTCAATCGTTTAGTTAAATCTACTACAGTATTTTGAGAAAGATAACTCTTAATAAGGATAATGTTTGGTTGCAAGAGCTTATATGAAACGATTAAGTTAATAAGTAATTGCAAAGTTTATAAGAAAAACGTTTTGCAAGACTAAAGTATTAAACACACAATTATTTCATACTATTTCACTCCACCAAGCCACGTCTAGTTCTCCTCTAAGATCTCTTAGAGGATTCCACTATAATCTTCAAACAGATTACAACTAAGTATTTGCATCACTCCCAGTATCACCTAGTCAATCCTAGTAACCTCATTACTCTACTAAAACTGAGTATCACTCACTCTTGGTTGTGGAGTATTCTTCACCATTTCTGGTATCACTAGACAATCCCAATATCTTCCTGATATGTTGTCTAGTTGAGTTTCACTCACTCTTGATTTCTACTAGACAAACTCGTCTAGTTACCATTTAACCCCACCGAGTTAGTTATTAAGTATTTGTATTCTCTTCAGAATGTGCAATCAATCAGATCTGCTTACAAGTCCTTAGAAGATTACTCTCATAGAGAAGATGTGCTTACAATACAATTCAATTTTACTTACTTTTAGAGTTTTTTCTCTTTTTACAAATGTAAGCTTATAATTCTATGAAGCTTGAGAGTATTTCCTTTTTTTTTTACCTTGTTTTTCTTCTCAGATGATTTCTTTCGTATTCGTGTGCTTATTCTCTTGATCTTCTCTTCAAAGATCTTCAATTTATAGGTTTCAAGAAAATATTTGTTAGATAGTACTTGTTTTGATCTTCGGATCTTCTTAAACTTTTCGTAGGTAACGATCGTAGGTTAAAGTCAACTTGTGAGAGTAGACATGTTTTTTCAGTACTTTATGAAAAGTAGGTTGTACTAACTCTTTGGCGCAACTTTTGATAAAGAGAACATTCCATAAATGTCTTATTTGTCTCTAACGTCCACTTCTGACTTGTATATGATAGAGCAGGTGGATACTTGACATAAGTAATTTCCAAAGAGTAGAGTAGATATACATGCAGACATATATGTTCTTTTTCTAATCACTTTTGTTGTTTTGAAACGTTGAACATTTAATGCTCTTTAATGCATGTTCATTTTAATGTGTGCTCAAAAGAACTATAAGTTTTTCAAATTTTCTATTGCTCAAGCAAAATTTGATTATTTAAGCATTTCTGTAGAGATTCCAATCAGTTCATAAAGGTTTCATCGTTGGACGAAAACGTCGTTTGGTACAAGGTATTGTTTGGCCTATAAGGAGTTTCCTAACAACTCTTTGTTTAATGATCTTCGTTTGGTTTAAGAATGCGTTTAGCAAGATGTCTTTCAATGCATGCTTTTGGAGCAATGTTTATATCTTTTAGCGTGTTTATCAAAAACATTATTTTGCTCATTATTGTGAGAGTTCGTCTAGCTTGTTCAGCAAAGTATAACAAGATCGCGTTTAGAAAGACTCTCATATAGCACATTGACACATTTTGTGAGGAAATCGTTTAGTAGTGTATCTACTAAGATATTAGTGTGTTTACTAAGGCTTTTCATAAAACATTTAGATTTCATAAAGGTTTTTCACAAAACACTTATCTTCCAACTATATTACTTTTCCAAATATAATACTTTGTCATATGTTCATTTTCTTTATTGTTGTTTATTAAACTTCAAAACATATTAAGACGTTAGACGGTCCAGTCTTATAAACGATCTTGTCTTACAAGTAAAGATATTGGCAAGTTGGACATTGTATGGAAAAAAGATGGAGGAGATTAGCTTAATTTCATTGTGCTTAGTTCTTTAATGAAAATTCATATTGTGAGCTATATTAGGAGTTATTTGATTTTCATAGTAGTAATTTGAAGATCTTGAAAAAGTAATTTATCTATTATAATGCATAATTAGCAGTGGCTAGAACTCAATACTTCATTTATGAAGAAGTGCGAGAAACCATGGTCTTATATAAGCTTCAAGAGTTTGAGCATAATGAATTGAGTTTGAGTGTTTTAAAGTCAAAGTACAAAAAGGAAAAAAGAAAAACAAGAGAAGTCAAAGTATTCATTAGAAGATAAGGTAGAGAAATTGTTAGAATTATTAGTGTAAATCTAAGTCCCACATTGGATAGAAATGAGAAAGTAGAGCATTATATAAAGGGGAAGACTCATTAACCTATTGCCTTAAGGTTCTAAGATTTTGGGTAAAGAGTAATATCAATCTCTAATGTAAATGGACTCAGATCTCGTTGATGTTGTATGTTTGAATCAGATTAATATCTTATTTCTTTGAGTTACCAATCAAAAAGGTATCTTGAAAATATTTTATACCTGAAAACCCTTTAGCTTAACAATAATTTTTTTAAACTAATATTCTTTTGTTTACTGAAATTCAAAGGTTAAAATTGATTCATAAAAATATTAATGTTAAAATGAAAATTTCTTGATGTACTTAAATTAATTTTGAACTAAAAAAAGAAATTAAATATTATTAGACATAAATACTAAAATGAAAATGCAGGATAATAAGCCACAACTAAAAATTAATAATTAAAATAACATATAACATTTAACTTTTCATTTATGTACCTATAAAATGAATTATTATAAAAAAGACTTATATGATAAAAAATATTATGCTATAAAATTAATATTTCAAATCAAGCGGGGCAAGATAATTTTTTTTCTTAGGACAAACAACGATAAATGAATGTAGAGGTGATGACTTATTGTTTTTTTTTCATAATAGAAGAAAGAATACAAATAGTGAATACCTTAAGTTTGTTTTTCCTTTATAATATTTAATGTTAATTACTTTACATTATCGGTTGAAGTGCACGTCAAGTAATTTGGATTTCGTTCTCTTTAAAAATAATCAGATTAAATAATTTTTCTGAAAGTTGTTGTCCTATAAAAAAAAGAAAATCTCATGTAAAGGGATAGAAAATCAATATTCGATAACTCTTCTATTATTTCAGTTTAGTTATATATTTTTTAATTTATTTGTAAAATTTGTGTGATTTGAATAATTTTTATGATTTTGTTCTTAAAACCCAAAAATTCTTATAAGACCTTTTATTTTCTTAAATTTAGTTATGATATTTCTTATCATTTTACTTTTATTTATGTTTTTCATCTGAGTTCCATGAGTCCTTAATCAATATATATTAAAAAAATAAAAAATATATATTTACTCTTTATTCGTTAAATGATTGAAAATGTTGCTTTTATTTTAATTTCTCATTCAAAACTTTTATAATTAATCTTTATTCTGATTAAATAATTGCATAAACTAATGATATTATAATAAGGGTGAATAGTTAGTTTGAATTTAGGTTTAAATTCTTGTTAGTCCTTATATTAGTTTTAAAATCTTAATTCAATATTCAGACTTTGAATAATCTTAATTGATTTTTTTAAAAATATATAATAAATAGACCATTTTAGTTAGTTTTACTAAAACGGGATGAATTTTGATGAACATTAATAATTAATTAATTACTTATCATTTTGATTACTAAAACGGCTATCACTAAGCTTTATGGTGCAAAAACAGTTTTTTGTGAATTCAGAGAAGGAAGAGGAGAAGGGAGATTGGTGACAAAATGGTGAAGATAATCATAAGACGTAAGAGAGCGAAAATGTTAACGAGGTCACCTCCGACCACCGTACCTTGTCGTCGACTCCTCCCTTTTTGAATTCCAATGACGTGCCCATTGTCAACCTCCTCGACGCTAATGACACCCATTACAACATGTCATTATCTCATTAGAAACCTTTATTGGATCTTGTAGTAATTGAAAGAAATTAGGTGATAGATAGAACACTTAATGATTAATCAATCTATTTCTTACTTCAATACGTTAATTTTTAAAAAATGCCAACAAACACATACAAAATATTTTCACCGTTTCGTGACTCTTTGCTTAACTGAGAGCAATGAGTATAATGAAACCTAATTTAGAAATTGATTTGATTGTATATTTCTTGCTTTTCGGACTAAATTGATGAGAAAATGTTTGGAGAACCATGAGTTGTGAAAAACATATAAGAGACCATGACACTGCCTTTAGATCAAAATCTTAAGACATTGAATTTGTGGATCTTTTCATTTTATATGTTTTGCTCTTATTGCTCAATTTCATTCCATACGAGACATTTACCTTGCATTTGGCTCTAGCAAAGTATATTGTCAATTACTTTCAAGAATATTGAAACATGATTACATTGATTGTGAGTTAACCTTCTTGTTGAAAAACCAAGAGAATTCGGAAAAAAAAATGGTAGAACAGTGTTGATAAATGATATGTAACATGAACATGCTAAAGACTTATTTGAATTTGTAAGACTTTGTTGTAAATAAGAATGAGAAGTTGTATTATTTTCTACAATACTAATTGAACCATATTTTTTTCAATATGATTTTACATGATAGATGGTTTTGTGTTGAAAGTGGGAGCGCTGATAATCCACCAGTGAAACTAATCCATGGTTTCCTTCACATAGGATTAGGGATGACAAAAAAATCCGCAGACACGAGTATTTGCGGATAAAATCTACGACTGATATTTACTATTCGCGGGTAACGGGTAGCGGGTATTTTAATACCCGCTTTTAAACGGGTTGGGTATGGGTAGTATACTACCCGACCCACGGATACCCGTTACCTATAAAAAATAATAAAAATTAATTTATATATATTTTTAATTAAATTTAATTAAAAATAAAATAAAATTATATTTTATTAGGTTAAATTTAATTAAAATTAAATTTTAATTTGTGAGAACCTAAAAAACAAGACAGTAGAGTGAGTAGAGTTATTATGGGTTAGGCTACCGAAAAGCAAATGCATTTTGGTGATATGAGTAGCCAAATTAATTCCTTTAAGCTATCCTTCAACTGTATAGTCTCATACTTATACAGTCTCTAGAACCCTCTCATTCAGGTGCATGTTTGATTCTTCCATGTGTCCCTCCCACTGGAAGCCTGCCAGGAGCCGCTCTTTGTTTGTGCCTCTTGCACTTCGTGCCTCTTGCATCCGCGATCACTCCCCGCCCTCGTCAGTGCCCGGGTGTCACATGCCCACTAACTTCCGCTTGGTTCGTCCTCGAACCACACCGTACTGGGAGAGGCTAGGCTTTGATACCACTTGTAACACCCCTAACAGAGTGCCACTAGAAAATAACAGAAAACCAAAATTTACGCCAGTTTTTTTTTCTTTTAAAGATAACATCGCAGAAAGAAAACCTCAGAAGTCTAAGCGTCTTACAACATAAGGTTCAAACCTTACAAATATCAAATTCATTATTCAAAAACATAAAATAACTTTAAACACATGATAAATTCCCCATAGCTATTCTCATATCTCTCGTCGTGCTACTCCATCTCTGCCTTCTGCAACGCCATCTACTCCTGTAGAAGTACGATCATCGTAGGTGGAACCACAACCACAAAAGGAAAGGGTGAGTAACTAAGAACCTAACATAACATAATTTCAATGTCAAAACATCATAACATAGACGATCCTAGTCATAACCTTACAATACATCGCATTATTCAACTCATAACCCAAATCATCACCACCCAGACTATCATAGTCATAACATCACAATACATCACAGTATTCGAAACAATGACTCAGATCATTATCACAAGCTTCTGTTGTTTCCTTGAATTTTGTCGTACCAAACCTGTTTTGCAAAACAGGGCGATTCGAGTCGTCTTCCATCGCAACTTCAGACCTATCTCCCCGACTCCTCAAGGAATTACAAGTAAAAACTTCGGTTAGGCGCACCCACCGAGCACTATACTCACATGAGCCAAAATAAAGACCAAACGCACACCCCTCCCATGCACGCACACAACAACCACTAGACCATACTCCATCCACTGATATAATAGCACAAAAAATATATATTTAAATACTTTTTCAACCTTTTTCGAAAATTAATATAAAACCAATATTAATTTGATTTTCTTTCCTTCCTTAACTATTTCTTAACATGGTCTCACATCACAATTCATTATGTAATACCACAAAATAAAATACTTAAAGTAAGAAATCATTTTATTTATACGGGTCTTAGATTCTCCCCTACTCCAAAAATTTTCGTCCTCGAAAATTAAGGCTACTATGCGAACAAATGCGGGTATTCTTTTCTCATAAACTCTTCAAGCTCCCAAGTCATCTCTTGAGTTTCCTCGTTCCACAATACCTTCACCGTGCGAATTTCCTTTCCCCTCAGATTTTTCGTCTGCACCCCCAACACCCTGACTAGCCGAGCTTTGATTGTAAGATCTTCATGAACTTGTATATCATCAACCTCTAACACATGCATAGGATCTGGAATGTATTTCCTCAGTTGAGACACGTGAAACACGTTATGCAGGTTTGCCAACTGCGGCGATAACGCTATCTCATACGTTACTGGTCCAATCCGCCTAAGAATCTCATAAGGACCGAGAAACTTAGGTGACAACTTCCTCGCCTTGATAGCCCTACCCACACCTACCATCGGCGTCACACGTAGGAACACATGATCCCCTTCATTGAACTCAAGCGACCTTCTTCTCCAATCAGCGTACAATTTCTATCTACTATGTGTTGCTCTCATTCTTTCTTAAATCAACTTCACCTTTTCAGTAGTTTGTTGCAACAACTCCGGACCTACTGATACTGCTTCCCCATCTTGAAACCAACAGAGAGGAGTTCGACATCTTCGCCTATACAAGGCTTCGAAAGGAGCCATCCCAATGCTAGAATGATAACTATTGTTATATGTGAATTCCACTAACAGTAATATCTCACTTCAATCTTTGCCTTCTGACATACCAAACAGGAAGCTACGAACTCTGCAACATCCTTCTTCATTCCGCTCCACCAAAAAGATTCTTTTAGGTCTTTATACATCTTAGTCATTCCCGGATGTATACTAAGATTACTCTTATGCCCTTCCTCCAATATCAACCTTCGCAAATTTGTTGTTGTCGGCACACACACTCTTCCTCGAAACCGAAGAACACCATTCCAACACAAAACAAAATCTTTGGCTTGATCAGTTCCTAACAACCCCACAATTCGTTGCAGCTCTAGATCAGTTTCTTGTTCTGACTTCACTTGCTCCAAGAAACTACTCGTAATTGTCAGATGACTACACCATATGTGTTCCTGACCCAAATGAACACCGAGATTCATGTCCCTCAACTTCTTAATCAAGTCTAACTGTTTGATCATCAGAGCTGACATTTGAACCCGCTTTCTACTCAAAGCATCCGCCACGACATTTGCCTTTCCTGGATGATAAAGCAACTCAAAGTCGTAGTCCTTCAAATATTCCTGAAAACCTGATGTTCAACTCTTGCCTCCATTGCCTCATGTTCAACTCTTTCTGATCAAACAGGTATTTCAGACTTTTGTGGTCACTGAAAACCTAAAACTTCGCTCCATACAAATAGTGACGTCAAGTCTTCAAAGCAAACACTACAGCTGCCAACTCAATGTCATGCGTTGGATAATTTCGCTCGTGTATCTTCAACTGACGAGAAGCATATGCCACTGGTCTTCTGTTTTGCATTAATACGCATCCCAACCCTTGATATGATGCATCATAATATACCTCAAACGCATTGTCTATATCTGGAATAATTAGCACTAGAGCGGTTGTCAACCTTTTCTTCATATCTTCAAAGCTTGCTTCACACAGATCAGTACAGACAAACGGTTGGTCCTTCCGCGTCAACTGAGTTAGAAGACCTACTATCTTGGAGAAACTCTCTACAAATCTCTGAATAGTAACCTGCTAGTCCAATAAAACTCCTTACCTCCGACACCGATGTAGGACGCTCCCACTTCAACACAGCTTCCACCTTGGCTGGATCAACTGATATTCCTTGAGCAGATATCACATGACCAAGGAATTGAACTTCATCCAACCAAAACTCACATTTTGACAGCTTGCCATACAATTGGTACGCCCTTAAAATCTCCAACGCTATTCTCAGATGTTCAGCATGTTCCTCTTGTTTCTTCGAGTAGATAAGAATATCGTCAATGAATACAATGACAAACTTATCCAAACAAGAACGAAAGATACGATTCATGTAATCCATGAATATAGATGGAGCATTCGTCACACCGAAAGGCATTACAACATACTCGTAGTGCCCATAGCGTGAGCGAAACGCTGTCTTCTGCATATCATCAGGCTTGACAAGAATTTGATGATATCCTGACCGTAGATCAATCTTTGAAAACACTCCAGATCCTTTCAACTGGTCTAAGAGATCATCAATTCTTGGCAATGGGTACCTGTTATTGATAGTGACTTTATTAAGCTACCGGTAATCCACACATAACCTTAAGCTTCCGTCTTTCTTTTTCACTAGCAACACCGGCGCACCCCATGGAGACACACTTGATCTGATGAACTTTTTCTCTAACAAATCTTCAATCTGCTTCTTCAACTCTACTAACTCCGCTGGAGCCATACGATATGGAGCTACAGATACTGGCCCTGCACCGGGCATCGGATCTATTGCAAAGTCCACTTCACGACTCAGCGGCAAACCTGATACCTCCTTAGGAAAAACATCATCATATTCCTCCACTACTAGTATTCCACTGATCTGCTCGTCTATGCTCTTCTTCTGTCTTTCACTATCAACATAAAGCAAACAGCTCTACTCTTGAGATCTTGTACCACTTCCTTTGATGTTGACATTTTAATGCCTTCTGGTTCCTGGAAGACTACCCTCTGACGTCCACAGTTAATCATCACATGGTTATCAGCTAACCAATCCATCCTCAAGATCACGTCCAGACCTCCAAGCGGTAAGCACACCAAGTTAACTCTGGACTTGTGACTTGCCACTTCGATCGGACACCCAACACAGATTGAACTGGTTGAAACTTGTCCAGATGTTGGAGTAGAGACAACAAGCTCGCACCCCAAGTCAAACATAGAGAGTTCAAGATTCTCCACACAAAAAAATGATATAAACGAGTGCGTCGCACTCGAATAAAACAGGACATGCACATTTCTACCAAACAAAGAATAAGTATCAAGTATCAGGTTACCTGACTTCTCGGCTTCTGCTCCCGTCATGGCAAACACTTTACCCGCAGCCTGCGACTTTCCACCATTAGCTAACTTCTGAGGCGTTCCACCAAATGACCTCTTCTGAGGACAATTAAGAGAGATATGCCCAGGCTTATTACATGTGAAACACGTCCTCACCTCCTTCTTGATGTCACTCAGCTTTGGACAATTTCTTCGGATGTGATCTTCGCCGCACTCAAAGCACTTCAACAAACCTAACCTAAACTGTTGCGGCCTCTCGTACGGTTTCTTCTGCTACTTGCCCTTGGAAAAGCTTCCCTTCTGATTCCTCATCACACGCCCAGACTCATCCAACCTCTCATCTATTGTGGCCTGCTCCACTAACTCTGGAAATTCATTAATCTTCAGGTGAACAAGTGCCTTCAAAAGATGGTGGCGCAATCCCTTCTCAAACCTCCTACACTTCCAATCCTCGACTGAGTATAGAAACGAGCCAAATACTTGAATCTCTCATTGTAGTCTTGCACATACATACTTCCCTGCTGAAGAGCCAGAAACTACGACTCTCGTTGCTGCTTAGCTCTAGTCGGAAAGTAACGCTCCAAGAATCTAGCTCTGAAATCTTCCCAAGTAGCAACTTCCCCTCGGGTATCCATGCCCCTCCGCATCCCACGCCACCAGTACTCAGCTTCCCCTGCCAACATATATGTAGCAAACACTAACTTTTGCCCCTCAATGCACTCGATCGCTTCAAATATCTTCTCAAGGTTGCAAATTCAGTCATCCGCTTCATATAGAGTTGCCTTGCCATTGAACTTCGCAGGACTGTGATGTAGAAATTTGTTCATACCCACTCTCGGCCTGGGTGCCTGCTCAGCCTGTTGTTCTTGCAAAACCTGAGCAATCTGTCGCATTGCTTGCGCCAGCTCCGCAGTAGCATTGATTGGAGTAGGATTTCTTGGTCGTCCCGACATCCTTATCATTTATAATGTAAAAAGATAAGCAAGGAAAAATAACCACACAAAAGAAGAAAAAAAAACATCAAAATTACGCCACCGAACTAGTCGAGCTCATCCCTAAATTAGTCCAGGCTAAGCACGCTTAACCATGGAGTTATTATGGGTTAGGCTACCGAAAAGCAAATACATTTTGGTGATATGAGTAGCCAAATCAATTACTTTAAGCTATAATTCAACTGTATAGTCCCATACCTATACAGTCTCTAGAACCCTCTCATTCTGGTGTATGTTCGATTCTTCCATGTGTCCCTTCCACTGGAAGCTTGCCAGGAGCCGCTCTTTGTTTGTGCCTTTTGCACTTCGTGCCTCTTGCACTTCAAGTCTCTTACACCGGCGACCACCCACCCTCGTCACTGCCTGGGTGTCACAACCAACACCATTGACAGTATTGTTCAATTTCTTTTACTTGGACTGTGTATGAATGATAGGATTATTACGTGCTTTGTTGGATTATAATTTTCCTTGGCCTTTTCAGAGTTTTGATGATGGTGATTAGAAGAAAATGAAAGCATAGATCTAGAAGATGTTGAGCTTGCCAAAAAGTATCAATCCAATCTTCTGGTCGATGAAGTGCGATTGTCCAATCTCGGTGCTCTTTTCCTTGCTTGTTTTAGTTCTCTACTTGATTATATTTAATTTTGTTGTTTGTTTGTTTTACAAGAGATGGTGAAACCACCAAGCAGGGAAGGATGAATTTTTCTTCCAGAAGTGGTGGAATAAAGACGAATAGTAGATCAAAAAGTGTCTCCCTGAAGTCTAGTAAAAGGTCCAAAGATGGAAACAAATTGAAAGATTCTAAGACAAATAGCAAATCTGAGGATGTAGTTAATAAAAAATCTAAGGAAGACACTCCTAAAAGTTCTAGCAGTAAATCCATTGTTGCTACTAAAATACTTAGTAAGAAATCGAAAAATACTGATACTACTTCTACTAAAATATGTTGTTTTCCAATTTTCTTTGTAGCTTCTCTTTAACTTGAATTTCATTACTCTCTCCAACCACCTTCACCTCTATTGTCTATTTCATTTTATGCAGACTTCACACCATTTAGAGAGACCACACCAAAGGTTGTAATCTGACAAAGGTTGGTGTCTTTTACTTTCCAAGGCTATATTATAGCAGAAGTTGAGCCATTACATCTTTAAATTGTTATTGCTATGCTATGTTTTCTTTATTTACTTATATTATGAATATGAAGTTATTAACAAGTGAATTGTGATAAGGTTTGGGGTTCCTGAGTACATGGGTTGTGCAAGTGATATGTATAACTTTTCCAAATTTGATTGGAAAAGAAACAGAGGGTTTTCATGGACATGTAATTACTTGAAATCTGCCGTTAAGACAAAATTCTATTTTATTAAGAAGAAATAATTGTGATGAAACTCTTATTTGAGAATCTACCAGGTAAAGTAGAAATTAGATTGTATCACTTTTGTGGATCCTAAATTGTCATCTGTGGTATGTCTAATTTCTAGAAAGTGGAGGAAATTCTTGAACTTGTGAAGTCAACATGGAGAGTTTTAGGAATCACAGAGACAATCCATCACCATCAACATGGAGAGTTTTATTAATCTATTTTATTTTGGATGTTTACCTCTTTAATTTTTAATATGCATGTGGTTCTTTCATTTACTTGATTTCATCAAGACAAAGAAGTCATTTTGTTTGATAGTAATCAAGATTAAGGTTGCGTTGTTAAAATTCCACTCATTGGGATATATTGATTATTAGGCATTTAGTGCATTTTTCATTGTTGTTTAGCTTTTTTTTTTCTTTTTGTGATACTGTACTATTTGACTAATTAATATTTTTCGAATAATGGGACACAACTATTTCTTTAATCATTATTTAATGTTGAATTACATTGCTTTTTCATTATGGGGATGCAGTGTGTTATCTCACAAGGGAGCATGGGTTTTATTGCATGCACTTGATAAATTAAATAAAATACCTAATAGTAATTCATCCAGAACTTCCCCTTCAAGGCTTGAAGATGTTGAATTTGTTAATAGCTTACTTGCTTCAAAAAATGACAACCTTGAAGATGAAGGTCTGGAAATGCAATTCCAATATCTTTATTTTTGCATATACATTTACTTTTTATTTAATAGTAAAATTATTCGTTCCAGTTACATCTCCAAGCTTAGAGGTTATATCATTAAAGCCATCCAATGATGTTGTGGTGGACCAAAAACAGAGTGGGAAGGTTTCCCATGAAGTAAAGGAGACAATAGCAAAGGAAAATGGTGACACGGGTCGTGTAAAGATGCAGCATTTTCAGAAGGTTGTTGGTAGTGGAAGTTCAAGCACGATTCACGTGCTGAGATCAGTGGAAGACGAAAATCTTGATTATGACAACAATGCTAGCTCGTCGAGTTTTGAGTTTGATAAAGGCGAGAGACCAAGGAACAATCCTGCCACTAGATCTCTATTCAGACTTATTCCTTCCAGATGAGCTTTTGAGATCTGTGTAAACATTTTCTTGATGTATAAACCTTGTATTTCTTCAAGAGAAAAAAAAAACAACTTCATTGGGATCACTGGATATGACAGAATTATGTCACAATATTTCCTAAAACTATTATAAATAGTTTGATTTGATATTAACTAATCTTATTTTTTTTATTGAATTTTCCATGCGATGGACTAGTTTCTTTAGTTAATTTTTCTTTGATTGCAGAAAGGTTGGAGAAATAAAATATCCTTCTACTACCTCGGTTCAATTTCAAACCGAGGCATAAAACTCTCTCTACTTCTTCGATTCACTAGCAATCGAGGCCAAAAGTCTGGCAAAAGAAAAGTAAAAAAAGGAACACCTTCTACTACTTCGGTTGTATTTGAACCGAGGTAAAAGCATACACCTTTTTGTCTCAGTTTAGAACCGAGATAAAAAGTGGTAGACTTTTTGTCTCGCCTGTATATACCTCGGTTGTGGAATCGCTGCGAATAGGCAAAAATTATCGTTGTCGTTTCCCTTTAATGCACTAGTTAAGTTAATGAAACCAGAATTTTTTTTCTTAAAAACACATTTCAGAACATCCTGGTTCATTAACCAAACCCTACTATCTCTCTAGAACTCAGTTCTTCCAAGTTCTCTGCCTTCTCTATACCAAATCTCTTTTCTGAACCATTTGATTTCCGATCAGGTGGTGTCCAAGCATCCACAACGTAGAAACCTTCAAAACCAACCGATCAATTTCGGGTCTTAGTCGGGTAAGTGGCTCTATCCAGTTCTTCTTCTTGAACTAGGACATGCAACCCTTGCTGGGTGCATGTGTCTTGTGCTTTCCTCTTTTTCATTTTCCACTCCATTCTAGCTCTAAGAGTTGTTCCTATCACCAATGTGGTGGTCTGTAGGGTTTAATTGAGTACTTGCTGCGAAAGGTACAGTTGAGGTGTTCTTGTGAGCTAGTTAGTTTGTACTCGAGGTAAGGGGAGCTAGTTAGTTTGTACTTGAGGTAAGGGGAGCAAGGTTGATAACTTTTTGGCAAGTATACCAAATCGTTTCAAGTAATACAGTGGATAAGTAAAAATGTATCGTTCTCCCAAGGGAATTTGAGTTACCTTAATCAATTAAAATTATTTATCAAGATCAATTACTGATGATATTTGTGATTTCAATTGGGATTTAAACATGAAATTAACAACGTAAACAAAAATAAGATTTGAAAAATGCGATAAAAGATCACTGGAATTGGTCTTTGACTAACATTACAGTAAGATCCTGGACAACATATATTCTCTGTTCAAGCATTCACATGAGAGTATCTTGTTTCAATTCCTTAAAAACAAGTTCTAAAATTATCTATTGAATTATTAATTCCTTAATTAAGTCATCAGATAATTTTGCATTAAGTTCAGATGTCAGAATGACCAAAAGCACAGAAGCTATTCCTAGCGTAATTTACTTTTAGTTTCTTTTCTTACGTTTCTGGTTCTAAAAATACTTTCCAGTACAAAAGAACTTTTAAAGAGATTATTACTTCCGTATAATCAAAAGCAAGTCAAGAAAAGAACATGAACAAAAACATATATTGCACAGGAATTTTACATCAATGTTTCGTCATACAACCAATTCCAATGAACAGAAAATTTAGCCTATCCTAGACATCTCAAACGTACTCTTTACAGCAATTCCTTGCATAAAGTGAAGTCTTGATGTCTTGACAGGTCTCTTGATCGTCTCCTGAATTCTCTAGTCTTTCTCTGGCTATTTTCGTGTGTCAGAAGATCGTTTTTGCCTTTCTGTCACGTCTTTTAAAACCAATAACTTCATTAATTCGCACAGCGCACAGATGTGTGTGCGCTATGCGAATTTCGTGTAACCGCTGCCTCTCAACTGATGTTATTCACACAGCACACAAGTAATGGTGCGCTATGTGAATTTCCATTTCCTGGCAGTGCGAGCTTTGGCTTGCGCTATGCGAGAATTAGCTGACAGACTCCCAATTATACATCCTTTCCTGTACAATAATTTACAAACAATCTACTTCCTATTACAACATTTCACTGAGTAATAACATGAATAATTAGAAGATTGAGATCATTTATAAGTGTAAAAACAACTCTTTTTCACACTTATCATAGGTCTTTCTTAAAATTTATTTTATGAAATGTGTAGTTGTGCTGAACTTTGTGTGACCATGCTGTTTGGGTTGAACTTATGTTTTAAAAAGATTTTCTGTATGAATTGAACTGCATGCTGAAAATTGTGATTGTGGATTTGGTTGGACTGAAGTGATATTTGAAATCTAATATGTTTGAGGTATGGGTTCTGTTAAATGAGGGTTCAGATGGAAGGTGAGGAAGTATACACTGTGTTGAGTGAACTATTAGGGTTTTAGGCCACTTCGAGAGGAAGTGAGGTAGTGATTTTGAGCATTGGAGGTCTTGAGTGAAATTGGGCTGTTTGGGTAGCTTAGATAGGTTAATTTTGACTTGTTAGGAACATCAAACTGGTCTAAAACGAGTTACAAGTGGTAAAATTGAATTTGGGTCACTAAGTTGTTGATTTTGGTGTTCTAGAGTAGAAATTGAGTCTAAATCACTTTAGAATTGTAGTAGGAACGTTTATAATCATCTAGACAAGTTTAATTAGGTGTAAAACATGAATTAGAGGTGTTAGAAATTTGAGAAAATGCCTAGAAATGGTAAGGGTTTGTGTGAGTGACTAATTGTGTAGAGTTTGCGTTTTGCAGATGATGCAGAGTCACTATGCGAATTGTTTTGCATAGCGAGTCCCTATAGAGGGTGCTCTTTGTTTGAGGCGTTCGTTGTGCGAGCTGATGCGTTGTGCGAATGACTGAAGGGTGTTGCACTCTGTATAGTGATTCGCATAGCGAATCTGGTTGCTGTGCAACTGGTGGTGGCCTGGAGTCATTGCCAGTTTAATTCGAAAGGCGAATTGGGCGCGAAACGAGAGTTTTTAAGGGGGTTGGTCTCTATCCGAGCTCTCGCATAGCGACTAGGGTGCACTATGCGAGAGACATGAGGTCTGGCACCTCAGCGAGTTAATTCGCCTTGCGAGTGAGGGTGCGCTGTGCGAGGAGATCCTGTCTCACCTTGCGAATGGTGTGTGCTAAGCGAATTCTCTGAGTCGAGATTTCTCTTTTGCTCTTTCTTTGGTTGAATTAAGTGTATGGAATGATTGGAATGCATAGTATGATGGTGGTAATGTTATTACATTGAAAGTATGTGAATGTGTGAGACATATTTGGTGGTTGAATGTAACAAAGTATTGGTTGATGGACGTAATTTCATGGATCTCAAAGGGAGGTTACATGGTGGTGTCCTATGTTATGGACGTAATTCCATGGATCTCAAAGGGAGGTTACATGGTGGTGCCCTATGTTATAGACGTAATTCCATGGACCTCACAGGGAGGTTACATGGTGGTGCCTTATGTTGTGATCCAAAGTGAATTCTCTTGTTGAGATTTGAGTATATTTAGAATGAATGCAAGAGCTAAGTCTTGGGGGTTATCCTGAAACTCCAATGGTCTTTCATTCTCAAGTAGAGAGGATTGATCCATGTCGTGAGGAGTAGCAGGAGGTCCTAGTCTTGGGTGCTTCCAGTATGGCCCAAGGTGAGTGATAATGGACTAACATCGTGAGTGTGGTAGGGTGAAACCCATTGGCAATGACTTTGCAAAGCAGTAGAAGCCACCACGAGTGCACAACCCGTCATAGCTCGACAATCATTCTAAGTCCGAACGAGTCAAGTTTAAAGTATAACATGTTAGGATGTCTGATCCAATTTACTTGAATCAAACATGAATGTTGTGTGTTATTGTAATAGTATGATCTTTGTATATCTAGCTCACCCTTGCTTCTGTGTTTATCTGTCTGTGTATTGTTTTCTCTTTTGCGATGATCACCTTAATGATGTGAGCTTGGTGTGAGCTTAGGAAGACATCTGTTTCAGTTACTTCAGCGATAAGGGTTCGAGAGGATTCAGTAAAGAAGTCAGAAGAATCTACAGGTGTAGATATTGTCTTTCGCAGGTTTGTTTCTTATATTAGTTAAATTTATCATACATGTAATATTCATTTTAGTAGTATTTTACTATTAAAGATGGGATGTTACACAATTTATATTATATTATATATATTTTTTGTAATTTGATTTAAATTTTATTTTAAAAATGTATAAAAAAATTTATTTATTTTTTGCGGATATCCATAGGTACCCGCATATATTTTCTAAACAGGTACTCGTACGGGTAACAGATCAGGTAACAGATACAATTTTTTCCGGTGGGTCAGGTTACGGGTAGGCACTATTCGTGCCCGACCCGACCTGTTGTCATCCCTACACAGGACCTCTTGGATTGCGTTATTATATGAAATTTCAACCCATGCTTTCTTAATTTTAAATTATGATGATGCAATAATCATATTAGTTTGCTTTCTTTTCTTTGTTTTTTTAACAGATAATTGTAATCAAGGCATGTTTCTGTTTTGTCCACAAACAATATTTTGATTTGAATTCTATGAGAAATTGAATGCATGGTCATGTATGTGTGAAACAATTGTAAAGAGAAGATGCAAACATTAAAAGCTAGAGACAAATTCTTCCTGAATTTGTTTTATGCTTTTAAATAGTGGTTATAATAAAAGTCTATTCATCAAAAGACAAAGCTTGATACATTAGCAAAGTTTAACATATTAGTAACCTACATTTATGATGGAGTTCATAACTGTTTGTGCATTATGATTGCTTCCAAAATTGGAAAATGTTTTTCTCGTCTTAGTGTTTGAATTTAGGATAATGATATTTGACAACATTTTTTTGACAATATTTATGTGTCATTTTGTGATTGATCCATGTTGGTGTTTATGATTATTATTATTGATTGTGGACTAAGTTTGGACTAATCACAGAATGACATGTAGATAATGTTATGTTGTCAAAAAAATGTTGTTAAAGTATCATTATCCTTGAATTTATATGATGAAAGTCACTTACTCTTTTTGTTTGTGTGGTTTCAAAACTGTCAAACTATGATATAATATTTAAACTTGTGGTTGCTTCTGATATGGATTAAAGGAGATAAACTGAACACTATTATATCATCATGTTGAGCAGCAATTGAGGTAATATTGTTAACTTCCTACAATTTGTTGCAATGGCAACAAAAAGAAATGTTGTGTCACTTCTTTTCGCTATATTGGTGTTGAAGTGCAAATCATTCTTCCTTTCCATTATCTCTTTCTTGTTTTTCCACTGAGATAAAACTTCTGCCATTATTCTTAGTCCCAAAAGCAAGAAAAATGCAATCAAATCAATTCCTAAATTAGGGTTTCATTACACTTGTTGCTTTCAGTCAAACAAAGAGTGACAAAATGGTGAAGATATTTGGTGTGCTTGTTAGCATTTTTCTTAAAATTAACATACTGAAGTACAAAATAGATTGATTAACCATTAAGTGTTCTATCTACCACTTAATTTCTTTAAAATCTATTAGATCCAATAAAGGTTTCTAATAAGATAATAATATTGTAATGAGTGTCATCACATTGACGCTTTATTGAGTAAAATTAACAGAAAGACTCTGTTTATTACATTTTTTCAAAAATAAAATTCAATTCAAACTACTCGAAGAAAGAATTAAGATTTTGGAATAAATGTAAGGATTATTCCAAAGTTTAAACCTTCAGTTTATTATATTAATGAGTATCTTAGAGTTAACTTTTATAGAACATTTTTGTTTTATTATCTAAACCCAATTAAATAATTTAATTAAGATAAATATCATAAAGGTACCCCGACAGTGAGATGCAAAATATTGTCTTCATATTCATACTCAGAGAAAAGTATTGAAAGCCATGAAGAAGAGAAAACATGTATATTTCTAATGAATGTAGGGGTATTTACAAAAAGATATAAGCCAATGCCTATATATATACAAAAGAAAGGAAAATAACGGAAGCGGTTGAGCAGTCAGGCGATGGTAGTTAGGATTGAGATCTAACAGTTAAGCGGTGAAAGATTGGATCGATCGGTGAAAGGTAGGCCCAAGTGATGGAATGTAGAATCGAGCGATAAGGTGGAACCAAGTGGAACCGAGTAGTAAGTGGAACCGAGCGGTAAGGTGGAACCGAGCGGTAGGAATTTAAGATTTTGAGTTTTGACAGCCCCCCTCAAGCTTGGCATGGATGTTCATGGTGCTAAGCTTGGAATTAATGTGGTGGAAGGAAGAAGGAGAAAGAGGCTTTGTTAGGATATTTGCAAGTTGAAGAGTGGAAGGAACAGGAAGCAGTTTGACGATTCCTTGCTGGACTTTCTCACGGATGAGGTGACAGTCGATCTCGATATGTTTGGTTCGTTCGTGGAAGACTTGATTAGTGGCAATCTTGATGGCAGACTGGTTATCACAAAAAATGGTGGCAGGTTGTGAGAAATGAAGATGAAGATCGTTCATGAGATGGCTTAGCCATTGAATTTCGCAAACAGTTTGAGCAAGGGCACGATATTCTGCTTCAGAGGAGCTTCGGGAGACAATGGATTGTTTCTTAGATTTCCAGGAAATAGGTGAATCACCAAGGTACACAATGTAACCAGTTGTGGATTTTCTTGAGTCAGGGTAGCCCGCCTAGTCAGAGTCGCTGTAAGCTTTGAGTGTGAGGGGGCTGGTGGCATTGAGAAAGATAACTTGTCCAGGAGTGATTTTGATGTTACGTAGAATGCGAAAGGCGACTTGGTGATGAGCTTGAGTTGGTGAGGCAACATACTGACTGAGATAATGAACAACATAAGGGATGTCAGGATGTTTGTTCGTGAGATAAATGAGGCGCCCAATCAAACGACGAAAAACAGTGGGATCCTCAAGCGATTGGCCTTCAGAGGAGCCTTTTGTAGAGAAATTCATGGGTGTACTAACAGGGGTAGCATCAAGCATCCCAGTTTCTTTAAGAAGATCCAATGCATATTTGCGTTGTGAAAGGTGAATTCCTGCAGAGTTGCGAGCAACCTCGAAACCCAAAAAGTAAGACAAGTTACCCATGTTTTTTATTTTGAATTGCTTATTTAGGAGATGAGTGATATGATCAATAGCAAGCATATTATTGCCAGTAAGAATGATGTCGTCAATGTAAATTAAAAGGATGGTGTTGGTGTTACCTTTATGGGAAGTAAATAAAGAATGATCACTAGATGTTTGAGTAAATTCATGAGAGATAATAAAAGAGGAGAGCTTTTCATACCATTGTCGGCTTGCTTGTTTTAGGCCATAGAGTGATTTATGTAGGAGACAAACTTGGTTAGGATTAGAGAGAATGAGTCCCCGTGGTGGTTGCATGCAGACTTCCTCATGTAAATCTTCATGTAAAAAGGCATTGTTAACGTCTAGTTGCCTTAGATTCCAATTCTTTGTAGCCACTAATGAGAGGATTAACCGAATAGTTGTGAATTTGGCAATTGGTGAGAAGGTGTCGAAATAATCAATACCTTCCAATTATGTATATCCTTTGACAACAAGACGAGCCTTGAATCTATCAATGGTGTTGTCGGCTTTGTGCTTGGTCTTATGAACCCATTTACAACCTATTGCTCTCTTGTGGGAAGGAAGAGTAGTGAGAGTCCAAGTCTTATTGTGGTCAAGAGCAACGAGTTCAGCTTGCATAACATCACGCCAATGTCCATGTTGGATGGCTTCTTTATAGTCAATAGGATCATGGATGCTGTCTATAGAAGAAATAAAATGTCTATATGTAGGAGATAATTTATCAAAACTAAGCACATGCTCAATAGGATATTTGTTATTAAGAGTACTATAAGATGATATTTGAAAATCTTTAAGGTAATCAAACATAGTTATAGTGCGAGTAGACCGCCTAGCAGAAATAAAAGTATTGTCTAAACGCTCTTCATTGTTAAGAGAAGAAGAATTATGAGGGCCAGGGGGAGTGAGCTGATCATTATCATGCATAATGTTGTTATGATGTAAAGGTAAAGGTAAAGCAGAATGTGATGAAGTATTGGATGCCATGTCAGGAAATTCATTTTCATAGAAAACAAAATTTCTAGATATTTGAATGTCATTAGTTGCAAGACTATATGTTATGTATCCTTTAGTGGTGGGATGAAGACCAAGGAAAAGACCAGCAGTAGCACGCGGATCAAGTTTCTTTCTATGAGATTGAAGAGTGTTGGTGTAGCAGAGACAACCAAAAACTTTAAGTCTAGTGATATCAAAAGCTGTGTTATAAAGTTTGTCATGTGGAGAGTCGTTATTGAGAAGGGGAGTAGGCATGATATTTATGAGAAGAGTGGCATAATTAAGTGCATATGTCCAAAATTGGTTAGAAAGTTTTGAATGAAAAAGTAAAGCCCTGGTGACATTTAAAAAGTGTTGGTGTTTTCTTTCAACAATCCCATTTTGTTGAGGAGTTTCATTACAAGAGGTTTGGTGGATAATCTCTTGAGAACTAAAATAATCATGCATAGCAAATTCAGGCCCATTATCAGATCTTATGATTTTAATAGTGGTTTGAAACTGGTTTTTAACATAAGATATGAAATGCAGAATGTGATTTCTTATTTCAGATTTGGCATGCATTAAATGAACCCATGTGTATCTAGTATGATCATCAACAATTGTTAAAAAATATCGATGAGAGTGAATGGATGCATTGAAGCAGGGTCCCCAAATATCTATATGTATAATATCAAAAGCATGTAAAGCAATAGAGTTATGAGCAGTAAAGGGTAATTTCTTTTGTTTGGAAATGTGATAGGCATTACAATTGTCTGATTTATAGTCAATGCACGGATATTTTTGTTTAAGAACCTCCAATCTCTTATCAGATAAATGGCCCAAGCGGTTGTGCCAAATGTTGTTGTTGATAGCAAGGAGTGATTTTTGTGAACTGACAGAGTGCACACAAGGAGCAACGTGAAGGACATACAGACCTGCTTGAAGATTAGCTAAACCAATCTTGTGGTGTGTTGTTAAGTCCTGGATAAAACATTGGGAATTAGTGAAGGTCATGTAAACATTATTATGCAAAACCATTTTGGATATAGAGATGAGATTATAGGAGAAATCTGGAATGTAAAGAACATCAGTTAGGCAAAGTATATCATAAAGTTTTATGTTTCCTTTATGAGTTGCTTTAGTGGTGATGTCATTGGGAAGATTAATAGTGACATACAAAATTTTATCATAGGAATGAAAGTGCTTGAGGGAGGAAACAACATGGTTAGTAGCACCATAGTCTAAAATCCATGTTGTGATACCTGTTGCTGTAGCACTGTCAAAAGTTAAAATGGTTTTACCTGGGTCTTGAGAACTAGATATCATGGAACCGATTTGGGGGTTGGAGGCATTGTCCGCAGTAGGGTTGATGAGAACTATGAGGGCCTGATATTATTGCTTTGTAAGGTGCACTTCAGGGTCAGAATTGTCTCCTGGACTGTTAGTGATAGGTTCTTGGCTTCTTGAGAGGAGACTTTTACCATTGTAGAATGTGTGTCCGGGTGGGTAACCATGTTTCCTATAGCAAACATCAACTGTATGTCCAGTGTTACCATAGTGAGAGCAAGATTTCTTGTTTGGAATGGGTTTTGCAAGAAACCCATGTTTCTTGAAACACACAGAGTCAGTGTGGCCATTCTTGCCACAAAAAGAACAAACAACAATGCCTATAGTAGCATTGATAGTTTTGGGTTCAATGATATTTAGGAAATTATTGTTCATTAACTGTTCTCTCCTATTGCATGACATAGGAAAAAATCTCCGAAATGGGGGTATAGGATCCAGTAAGAGAACATGAGATTGGATATTACCATACTGCTCATTCAGGCCACGAAGGAATTGCAATGCTCGGTCTTCATGTTTCCTTTGCGAAATCGTTGAAAGCATTTTGCAAGAACACTGGACGTCACAGGTGCATGTTGGATCAAGGCAAAAATTCTCCAGCTCATCCCATATGATGCGCAATTTAGTGTAAAACTCACTGACAGTGGATGTTCCTTGCTTCAGGAAGGAGGCATCTCTTTGCAGCTCGGAGATGCACAACAAATCTCCCTGGAAGAATCTTGATTTGAGATCTTTCCAAATTGCTTGAGCATCTTCCATCCAAAGAATGCTATGCCTGATTTTTGGTGACACCAAGTGGACCAACCAAGAAACCACCATGTTGTTGCATCTTTTCCAGGCGTTGTGAGAGGAATCTCCACGAGGTGGCTCTTCAGCAGTTCCATCAATGAATTGAGATTTGTTCTTGGCGCTCAACGCAGTCACCATGGACTTGCTCCATGCGTGATAATTGGTTGAATCAAGAAGCGGTGAGACCAAGGAGGTGGCTGGACTCTCGCTGGGGTGAAGATACAAAAAGCTTGAAGGCCGATTATGTTCGTCAGCCATGGCAGAAAAGTAAAAAAGAGAAGAAGGAAAACCCTCAAGAAAGCGAAATAAGAAAAAGTAGAAACCAGAGTCTAATGCGCGCAGCAGAGCTCTTCAACCCCACAAAATCGGCTTGTAGGGTGAGGTTTGCACCCACTTATAAACTATGAATTAGCCTTATCTCTAGTCGATGTGGGATTTCCAACACATTCCCTTCACGCCGAGGTATAAACATCTCGTGCATGATAGTAGAAATTGGGTGGTCCGATAACGGCCCGATAGCTGGTGGAATAAGAATACCCACTTAGAACTCGCTAGGATAGACTCTAACTATAACTCTGATACCATCATAGAGGTACCCCGATAATGAGAGGCAAAATATTGTCTTCATATTCATACTCACAGAGAAAAGTATTGAAAGCCATGAAGAAGAGAAAACGTGTATATTTCTAATGAATGTAGGAATAGTTACAAAAAGATATGAGCCAATGCCTATATATATACAACAGAAAGGAAAATAACAGGAAGCGGTTGAGCAGTGAAACGGTGGTAGTTAGGATTGAGATCTGACAGTTAAGCGGTAAAAGATTGGACCGATTGGTGAAAGGTAGACCCAAGTGATGGAATGGAGAACCAAGCGGTAAGGTTGAACCAAGTGGAACCGAACTATAAGTGGAATCGAAAGCTAAGGTGGAATCGAGCGGTAGGAATTTAAGATTTTGAATTCTGACAAAATAAACAACTTTATTTCATTATTTTATATTTTTGGAAAAATAAGGCGTGATACAAGAGCCCATCAAAATTGCAAAAGATTATTTTAAAGTTTTGTTTAGACTAATTATCTTAGTTGGTAAAGCATGGTATATAATTCGATTTGTCTATTACATATCGAATTTAAAATATTTTTATTATTAGTTAAATCATTAATATTTGAAATCCACGCAATTTTCATCTAAGCTTTTTTATAACAGTAATTTGCATTTAAGTTATATCTACTCCGCCAATTTTGTCAATAAAGTTAACTATTATACGTTACGGCATTTATTTAAAGGACAAACCAAAAAAGTCAAATTGCAGCATCTCCAATATTATTAATTTTAGATATTTACAATAAATATTTTTGTTTTACATTAAAATGTTTTAAAGGATTTATACATTTTCATATAAAGTTATTCTATTAATAAAAAACATAAACAGTTCATACACTACCTTTTTCATTTATACTTAAGTTTGTTTTAAAATGAAAATATTAATTTCATGTTTTTAGCATGTATTTTCTCAAGATACAAAGCTTATTTTCAAAATATCCTCTATATTATATACCTAAAAAAAATAATATATTTTAAAATAAACTAAAAAAACTGCCGTTAAAGATGGTATAAGTAGATACCCTTTTCCTTCCCTTTCCGAAGGGGAAAATGTGCAGTCACCACTTTGAGGTCCACTGCTTGAATTTAGCAAATAAAAGGTCATTGTCTTATAACTCGACTCAAAAGAATCAGCTTGTGTTTGAAGTTCATAAAAGAACTCATGGAGGTGCAGCAATGGTGGAGGATCAGATTCTCCTTCAGGAGTGCAACCATGATGGTGTGTTTCCTCAACGTAATAACTGCAATCTTCTTGCTTCATACTTTTTTCACCTCTGCCTACACCCGCAACAAATTCTCCTATGCAAATTCGTACTCAGGCTAGTCGTTTCTGTCTAATTTTTCTCTTTTTTCGTGGAAAATTTTACTCTTTTAGTTGAATTGGCTATGGGTATTTATTGATTTCGTTAATCATGTCCTAAAGTTGAGTTTTTTTGGGAAAAGATTGTAGCTTTTTGCGTGATTGATTGGATTAAGGGGAAAGGGGGTGGTGTGAGTTTTTTTGTTCGTATGATTTTTGAATTTTTTTATTTTTTATAGACTGTGATTTGGGGCATTCTTAAAAATTTATGATTTTTGTATCTGGTGGTTCTTATGCCTTAGAATTGTGAGTTTGAGCTGTCATGGCTGTGTAATGTACTGTTGTTTAAAATCAGATGATGGATTTCTTGCCAAGTGTTTGTCATGCTTTATTTGCTTATTGTCCAGAAAAATATATGAGTGTTGTTCATAGTTTTCTCATATTATCTTTGTTGGTGGTCCTTCAGTGATGGATGTTTGAACTTGTGATTAGTGTCTGAATTCTGTGAGATGGGTTTGGATTTGAACCGTTGCATGTTACGAGAGAGAAAGATACAAAACCAAGTTTAGTTGATTCCATAAATAATAATTTGTGTTGCTGTAATTGGTAGTGATTTTCTTCTGTCTCATAATAAGATAAAAAGTGAGACAAAAGCATGACATGATCGGGGTTCAGATTGGTGATTTATGATGACAAAAGCCCGTTACTGAAGGATCATAAGGATAAAAGAAAACAAAAGCATCCTTCAAGAGAAAAATGAAATCATTTCAGTTTTGAACTTTTGAGCAAAACTGTTATCTTACAATGATACTGATTCTACTTTTGAAATACCTATAATAGACTGGTAGGGATATACTGGGAAGTTTTTATTAAACTTGCTTGAATCATATGTTCCTAATTTTAGTTTCAATTTTTTAATTGCAGCTCAACTCAGGTACATTAAGGAATCTGAAGAGATTCGACTTGCCTTGCTACCTGTAGAGCTGATAAAAAGAGTGAGTTTGGAATTAGTTTTGTTCACTATATTTGTTATTTATATGGTTGATGCACATTAATCATGTTGAAGATGCCAATAGTATAACTTATAAATGGAATACTGTTAGGATTCCAAGTGTGAGTCTAAGTCCCACATAGATAAACATACAATATAACAGTCCATGCATTTTTTTTTTCTGGCAAGCTGTGATATTTGTACATTGGGAAACGTATACCTGAAGTCTATCCAGCAAATATGGCTAATGATGAGTGTAAATATAGTTACATTTGTTTCACATGTAGTTAATTATTAATAATCATTTCAATGACTTCGTAATATTATTAACCGCTTGTGGCTTGTGGGGCGAGGCTAACTACTATTAGACTTTTCAGTGTTAATCACAGTTGACGCAATTACATCCCTTTATTCTTAACACTTGTGAAGCAAAGTAAATATGACTACATATATGGTTAACCACTTGTGATAGACAATAACCTTTTGACATTGTTAATTACTTGTAAATCAAAGTTAACCATCATTAAATATTTCAATAATATTGTGACACTTCTAATGATATATCATGACTCTCCTAACCATTTATAAAACAAAATTAACCATACTTTTAGTATAATTAAACATGTTTTCAGGTGGAATTTGGGTGGATAAGATGGAAGTGGACGTTTTCCTTTGTGACAAATTGATAGTTTATTTCAGAAGTTCTGGAACCAATCTCGACTTTGTTGTGGTTTTCAATTCACTCTCTAGTTGGAAAACTGGGAGGAGCTCATCTCTCAAATTATTCACAAACAAACTTTTTTATTCACTAGCCACTTGAAAGCTTTATCTCTCTGTCTTTGCATGTCCAATATTAACACAAATTAAGATATACTTTCTTAAACTCAGTTTCTTGGACAATGCTCAAGTTTTTATTCTTTCAGCCAAATCACTCTATTTTATCATTTATTTTCCCTTTTAGTTTTTGTGATCATACAGCGATGAGACTTCATTCCAGGTCATTAACTTTATTGCTCTCTGTTGTGTAAATCTGTGTTTTTCCTGAGCATATTCACCAGAGTAATATAAATTGTAAACTTTTAGTTCTTCAATGGGTCATGTTAGTACATGCAGCCATCAGTGATATGCATAATCATGTTCATTATAATCAGATACTCGTTTAGTCATTAACTTAAAATTGCCCTAACTCTAATTTTTAAAAGTTAGAGATCACAGTATTCTTTAGAGATCAAGGTCGTCTTCTTCATGTTTGGCCTTGAATTGCCTTGAAAAGTTGGCAGTCCCAATATTTCAATAGCCTGACAAAATATCAGTATGCTGCTTACTTTTCCACTGCAATCATATCTCTACAGTGTGTGAGCCCTAGGCATACATATCTGGAAGAATTTATGTACTATGATAGTGAGGAAAAGTTTAAACTTTTGGTAGCCAAGGTTTTTTTCTCAATTGTTACAGTAATCTGCTCTTGTAACTTCTGGTATATATATTATTTAAAAATACGTTTTTCTATAAATCTGAGTGTCTTCCTTTTAGGTGAAGGAGATTGAGCACGAAGTATACACTGAACCAGAAACAGCGCAGAAGAAAGACACAAAGCAGACTGCTGCTGTTGATCTGTCTAAAAGGTTAAAGGATTTCCATTCCTTGAATGATGCTGCCAGCTTGAAAGGTGTTTCTCTTTTCTCCTGACAAACCTATAAACCCATCTCAATCATAACTTGCTTTTGTGTACAAATACACTAGAAACTCAGTAAATGTGCATGTTCATTATTTCTCTATTGTCATTTGTCCATAAAATAATTTATCGGTTAAGTTTTCCAGGGAGTGTTAATAATGTTTTCAATTCTGTTATATTTTGAATTTCGGATTATCATAGTGATTGAACAACATTTGTTAGTTATGTGAGGATCCTTCATTAACACTTCTTTTGACATGGACATGATTTGAATTTAAAGATGTTAAACTATAAGAAATAGAGAGTTATTGAGCTGAAACAATGTGTTTCTGAGACATGAGTGTATTATTCATATTGAGAAAATGAAATCAGTAAGATAAATAGAGGAGATATGGTATCATCTAATACGAGAGTAAATAAAAAACATTCCTAATAATTCATGTGTCAGAATATGTGAATTTATTGCACAATTAATATAGCAATTATGTGTAATCCCTAAAATTAAGGGATTAGGATTAGTAATTATTGGGCAGATTTCCTTTTATTAAGATCAGGTATTATTGGGTAGATATCTCCTGATTTAGAGACTTTATTTCAGGAGATTTTTTGCCTTAATTAGACAATAGTTTGTTTCTTTTTAAACACCTATGTATTGTTTCAAAAGCATGAATGAGAGAATAATTAATTCCAGGATCCTACTACTGTTTTACAACATGGTATCAGAGCTCTAGGTTTTTCCTGGAGCCTTGGTCTTTGTTTTTTGTCTCACGGCCTTCATTGCCGTTCCTCAACTATTGCTGGCCTTCATTGCCATTCTCGTCCAAAAAAAGGGGCAGCCTTAATTGCTGCTGTTATTCTTTCCGCTGTGTTAACCTAACATCCGATTACAATGTCCAGTGCTACATCAAGTAGAGAAGTCTCTAGTCCTTCACACAAAAATGGAGAACTCCAAGGTCTCCGAGCGTCATACAGGTTGGATGGAAAAATTTTTCTCAAATGGTCCCAGTTTGTTAGAACCTATCTCAAGGGAAAAGGATGACTGGTTCATCTCCTTGAAAATGGTCCAAGCATGGAGGATCCAGCATTTGCAGCATGGGATGAAAAAGATTCCATGATTATGTCTTGGTTGTGGGACTCCATGGAAGCTACCATCAGCGACACTTGTATGTTTCTTAATACAGCTAAAGATATTTGGGACTCCATAAACCACACATATTCTAAAGCCGATGGTGCTGCCCAAGTATATGAAATCAAAATAAAAACTGCAGCCACAAAACAGGGAAGCAGAGGAATCACAAAATATGTGGCACTGTTGCAGAATCTATGGCAGGAACTTGATCGCTATAGAGTTTTTGAAATGAAGTGTGCTGAGGATGCAATCCTCTTGAAGAATTTCATAGAGAAGGATCGTGTGTATGATTTTCTTGCAGGACTAAATCCTGAATTTGATCAGGTTAGAGTGCAAATTCTAGGGAGAAAGGATACTCCTTCACTAGAAGAAACCATCTCTATTGTTCGTGCAGAAGAAAGTCAGAGGAGTGTAATGCTTGAGTCTCAACCAATAGATGGGTCTGCTCTACTTACCAAACCTGAACTGGTGCAGAAAGGAAATGAGCAAATTCCTAATTCTCTATGGAAAGGAAACAAAGATAATTTATGGTGCACTTATTTTCAAAAACTGAGACACACAAGGGAGAAATGTTGGAAATTGCATGGCAAACCTCCAGGAAAGGAGTGGGTGAATCGTGGAGGACAACAAAAGTCCCAAGTGCACGTCAGCGATTAAAGAATCTCCAGCAGTAGATAGTTTTAATATGGAAGAAATAAAGAAATTGAAGAAGCTATTGGGGAATATGGAGGAACCCTCTGGATCATGTTCTCTTGTTTTCTCAGGTAAAACTTCTTGTATGAATACCTCATATAATGTGAACTCTTGGATTGTGGATTCGGGAGCTACAGATCATATGACACATTTATTCCACTTGTTTCATTCTTATACACCCTCACCAAGTAATAGAAAAATTATTGTTGCAAATGGGTTAGTAGCTATTGTTGCAGGATATGGTAATATCCAAGTAAACCCCAACCTTATGCTTAAAAACGTTCTCCATGTTCCAAAACTCTCAGCCAGTCTTCTCTCCATAAAGAAACTAATCACTGATCTCAATTGTTCTGCAATGTTTTCCCCATCTCTATGTGTTTTTCAGGAACAGGACTCGGGGAGGAGGATTGAACTTGCTAAAGAAAAAGATGGTCTTTACTACTTGGAAGTATCTCAAGAATCCCAAACCAACCAAGCAAAATCCCTTCACAGTATAACAAATAAGGGTGAACTATGGTTGTATCACTATCGTCTAGGACATCCATCATTTAAGGTGCTACAGTTTATGTTTCCTCATTTGTATGAAAACTTAGATATCTCAAAACTTCATTGTGAAACTTGTGAGTTAGTGAAACATACTCGTGCTTTTTTTCCGAACAACAATAATAGAAGCTCTCAACCTTTTCAATTGATTCATAGTGATATATGGGGACCGTCTATAGTACCAAATATTTCTAGGGCCTGCTGGTTTGTAACATTTATTGATGATTGCACTAGGGTTACTTGGCTCTATTTACTTAAACAAAAATCTGATGTCAGCACTGTCATTCCCATATTTCACTCAATGATTAGAACTCAATTTGGAGTTAATATTAAAAGGTTTAGGACCGATAATGCTAGAGATTATTTCAACCAAACCATATCCTCGTATTTCCAATCTAATGGGATCATCCATGACTCTTCATGTGTTTATACCCCCACAACAAAATGGAGTGGCAGAAAGGAAAAATGGGCATTTACTCAATATAACTCGGGCTCTTCTTTTTCAAGGGAATGTTCCAAAAAATTATTGGGGAGAAGCTGTTCTTACTACATCATATCTTATTAATAGACTTCCCTCTCATGGCCTAAGTAATAAGAGTCCAATAGAAGTCCTAAATAATTTCTTTCCTCACTTTAAGAAATCAAATGGATTGATTCCTAGAATATTTGGATGTACAACCTTTGCACATGTCCCTGTTCAAGCTAGAGATAAACTGGATCCCAGGGCTGTTAAATGTATTTTTTTAGGATATTCAGCCACACAAAAAGGGTGTAAATGTTATGATCCTATCATTAAAAAATGGTATATCTCAGCTGATGTTACTTTTCTTGAAACTAAACCTTTTTTTAACAAAACCAATCCTACAGAACAATGTCTAGAAGACCCTCATGAAAATACTGAGTTCTTAACTCTGCCATATATCACAACCAACAGATCTGAGCCTTCAACTATACAACATAATTCTGAACGAGGATCAAAAGCTATGGATACAGATTTCCCCATTGAAGCAACTCGAATAGAAGCTGACAATCCTCCGAGATTTAACAAGGTTTACACCAGGAGAAAGCAAATTCCAGAGATGATGCAAGTCCATGAATCCAATCCAAGTTCTGCACCAGGAAATGAAGAAATACCTGAACCAGAAAATGAGATTGACCTTCCAATAGCCATCCGAAAAGGTACTAGAAATTGCACTAAAAAACCTCAATCCTCTCTCAAATTATGTTTCTTATGATAGATTATCAGCTAACCATAAAAGCTTTATTGTAAACTTGAATTCTGTGGTTGTACCACTTGAGATTAAAAAATGATAAAAATATATTCTTGAGAGCTTAACAGATCCCTCTCATTATCTTCTATATATATTGAAAAAGCAAGAGTACATGGAACACCAAGAGTCTGTACTAGACCTCTAGGTACAGAACTAGGTACTACTCATTACTGGTCTAGCAGACTAGCCTTAATGATGATATGTAACAGTAATTATTCTAACACTCCCCCTCAAGCTGGAGCATACAGATTGTATGTACCAAGCTTGGAACAAATAAACTCAATCCGAGGTCCCCTTAATGACTTGGTCAACACATCTGCAAGTTGGTCATTTGATCCAACAAACTCGGTACAGATTTCTTTTGACAATAACTTTTTCCGAACAAAATGACAATCAATTTCTATATGTTTAGTTCTCTCGTGAAACACTGGATTTGATGCAATGTGAAGAGCAGCTTGGTTATCACAATACATCTTCATACTCTGGATGTCACAGAAGCTAAGCTCTTGAAGGAACTGCTTCACCCATATAAGTTCACATGTTAGTGATGCCATTGCCCTATATTCAGCTTCAGCTGTTGATCGAGCCACTACATTCTGTTTCTTACTTTTCCATTAGATAATGTTTCCTCTAAGGAAAACACAATATCCAGTAGTAGATCGTCTATCAATAGGAGAACCTGCCCAATCGGCATCACAATATCCTGATACCTGAAGGCTTCCTTTTTCTTCATATAACAGCCCTTGCCTGGGAGCCTTTTTCACATACCTTAGAATGCGAATGATAGCATTCCAATGGCCAACACATGGAGCTTGCATGAACTGACTAACCACTCCAACTACAAAAGATAAATCCAGCCTTGTAATAGTGAGATAGATTAGTTTTCCAACTAGCCTCCTATACCTCTCCGGGTCGGAGAATAACTCACCTTCTTCTGTTGTTAATTTTTGATTTGGGTCCATAGGACTGTCAACCGGTCTACAATCAATCATGCCTGTTTCTTGCAAAATATCCAGAGCATACTTCTTTTGGGAGATTACAACTCCATCTTTTGACTAAGCTACTTCAATGCCTAAGAAGTATTTGAGGCTTCCAAGATCCTTGGTTTGGAAATGTCTATACAAGTATTCCTTCAATTGAGATATTCCAGCAGTATCATTTCCTGTAATAACTATATCATCAACATATACTATTAAGTAAACACATTTCCCGAGAGACAAATGATAATAAAAGACCGAGTGATCTGCTTTTTTAGTCCAAATTTTTGAACAATGGAGCTGAATTTTCCAAACCAAGCACGTGGTGATTGCTTGAGCCCATATAGAGATCGGTGCAATTTGCAAACCATACCAGACTCTCCCTGAGCAACAAACCCAGGAGGTTGCTTCATATAAACTTCTTCCTCAAGATGACCATGGAGAAAGACATTTTTGATATCCAATTGATGAAGTGGCCAATGATGAATGGTTGCCATTGCGAAGAAAAGACGAATGGTAGTCATCTTGGCCACGGGAGAAAAGGTGTCACAATAATCAGGGCCATAAACCTGAGTGTACCCTTTTGCAACTAGCCGGGCTTTTAGCCTATCAATGTCACCATTAGGGCCGACTTTAACTGCATATACCCATGGACAACCAACAGCCTTTTTGCCCGGGGGAAGTGACACAAGCTCCCAAGTATTACTGTGGTCAAGAGCCTGCATTTATGCAATCATGGCTTGTCGCCATCCAGGATGATCAAGTGCTTCTTTCACATTTTTGGTATAACCATAGAAGACACTGAGGACAAAAGGGAATAAAAGGAGGGCGACAGTCTGTGATAGCTAAGAAAATTATAAATGGGATGAGGGTTTCGAGTGGAACGAGTACCTTTTCTGAGAGCAATGGGCCAACCAGAATCATTTTCACCAGGAGGCGTGGCAGGAGGCGGTGAGGGAGAAGAATCTGAAGGAGGAGATCCACCATTTTCTGGAAGAGGACTACCCATCGGGGTACTGTGGCGGAAGATATCAATATGTGGAGAGGAAGGTTCGGGAGGACCTTGAGCATGACTAGGATTGACTGAGACATTGGAGATATTGGACTCAACCACTGAAGAGGAAGGACCTGTTGGAGGATATGAACATCTTGAACAGATGGAGAGAAGAAAGGTGTTTGTTCAAAGAATGTAACATTGGCAGACATGTAGTACTTCTTGGTTTCAGGGGAGTAACACCGGTACCCTTTTTGAAGCCGAGAATAGCCTAAAAAGACACATTTGATCGCACGAGCGCAGAACTTGTCTAACCCCGGAGACATGTCGTGAACAAAACAGACACAACCAAAAACTCGAGGAAGGGTGTGAAAGAGAGGATCATTGGGAAAGAGAATGGAGAAAGGGACTTTATTATTGAGAGAGGAGGAGGGCATCCTATTAATAAGAAAACATGCAGTTAAGATGGCATCCCCCAGTGATGAACAGGAATATGGGCACCAAGCAAAAGGGTACGAGCAGTTTCAACCAATTGTCTATTTTTTCTTTCGGCTATACCATTTTGCTGGGGTGTATGAGGACAAGTGGACTGATGCAAAATACCATGGGAGCTAAGGATTGCAGAAAAAGTGGAGGAGAAATACTCTTTAGCATTATCACTTCTTAAGATTTTAATTAATTGACCAAATTGGTTCTTGATTTTATTAAAAAAGGATGTGAAGATGGGTAACAATTCAGAGCGATCTTTCATTAGATAAACCCAAGTACATCTAGAATACTCATCAATAAATGTAACAAAATACCTAAAACCAAAAGAAGAGATGCGACTAGGTCTCCAGACATCAGAATGAATAATAGAAAAACTAGAATTACACATTGATTGAGACCTTTTAGGAAAGATAGATCTAACATGTTTTCCTAGTTGACAAGACTCACATTCTCAAAGTGTATAAGACAATCTCAAAGAAAGAGACGTCAATAGAAATAAAATACCAATGAAGTTCAAGAAAGAAACATTGATACCCCTTTTTAGAATGATGGTATTTGAGAAAGAAACATTTGAATGACAGAGGAGAAAGTTTATCTTGACCAGGTACGAGACTATGTACGAAAGATGTAGAACCTTAAACCCATGGAGGAACATATATATGGGAATGAGGAAAAAAGTCCAAGTGAGATACTTGATTAGTATGGATGAAATTCCTTTAAAAACTGTGTGTCAAGATGTTCTTTGAAGTACGTGAATGTTCTATTTTAAACTTGTGGGGCAATCTTCTTGAGCATCCAATGTACCTTTCAAAGTCATCTGTTGAGATTATGGTTTTCTAACCCTTCATGTGTTTGTTGCTTGTTGATGTCGTCTATCGCTTTAAGCAAGTCTTCTAGTATTGGGTCATCTGACAATACATCATGAGACTTCTATTGCTTTTGTTGCATGGCTTCAAGTCTTGGGTCATCTAACGACTCCTCACAAGACATCTAGCAAATGACAAATGTCTGGAAAACGACTAGTAGCTCAAGGTTATACACAAACTTATGGTTTTAACTATGAAGAAACCTTTACACCAATGGCAAAATTAAACTATTAGAATCATAATGCCTCTTGTTGAAAATCTGTATTGAGAGTGCATCAAATGGATGTGAAGAATTCTTCCTGAATAGAAATTTGGAGTAAGTTTCTAGGCAGCTTAACGACTTTAAAGGAAAACATAAATCTGGCACTATGTGCAAGTTGAAGAAGTCCTTGTATGGACCAGGACCAAAATAGTTCCCTAGGACATGGATCACTTAATTTAACCTTGTTATGATACAGGCTTTTCAGGAAAACATAAATTTGCTACTATGTGCAAGTCGAAGTCCTTGTATGGACTAAAATAATCTCCTAGAGCATTACTATTCACTAAATAATCTCCTTACTATTTTTGTTGATGATACCCAAGGAATTGGGAGACTTAATGATCAACTTCAAGCAACATTCAGAGTAAAGGACCTTCGATGCTTAAAATTGTTTTTTGGGCCTCTACACAGATATTGGAAAAATAAACTTAAATGAAGAAGACTCTCCTTTGGAGAAGGAACCCTACCAGCAATTCGTAGGAAAATTAATGTACCTATCTCTTAGTAGACCAGACATTACTCTTAGTGTAACTACAGTGAGTCTATTTATGGATTATCCTAACAAGAGATATGATGCTGTAATGCAGATTCTTCATTATTCATCGAATGGGTCTACTGTTCCAAAAGAACACTGGATGATTGAATATTTTGCTGATGCAGATTGGGCAGTTTCTATTAAAGATACAAAGTAAACTACAGGATATTGCATGAAAGTGTGGGGAAATGTTGTGACATGTAGAAGTAAGAAGCATGCTGCAAGGAGTAGTTAAGATGCATACTATTGTTGCAAGGAGAAGTGCAGAAGCAGAATTTAGAGGAATAGCTCAATGTGTCTGAACTTATTTGAATAAGTAGCTTACTTGGACACCTATGTATTCCACTTGAGGCCCCTAGGAAGTTGTACAGTGATAGTTAATCAGCAATGGGCATAGTTCACAGTCCTATTCAACATGATAGGATAGGGTGAAGCATGTGAGGATTGACCGCAACTTCATAGTGTCTGAAATTGAACGAGGAACTTTCAAGCCTACACTATGTATGTGCCTACCAAGTTACAAAAAGCTAATGTGTTCACGTAATTACTAAAGTCACAATTTAATTTAAATGTTTAAAGAGCTGAAAATGATTGAGTATCTATTCACAGCCTGAGAGTGTTGTATTTAGTGTTGTTAGATGTTAAGGTGTGTGTTTATGTTAATTGGGCTCAGCCCATTCTGTATTAAGGGGTCTTGGTCCATATCTTACATTATAAATAAAATACCCTATGTGTATGCAATACACACAAGGGAGATTTCTCCCAATCTTCTATATTACTCACATGGTATCAGAGTCATGGTTAGAGCCTATCCTAGCGATAATTTGTTGTTTGTTGGGCATATTGCTCCACCTGCTATCGGGCCGCTATCAGACCACTCATTAAAAATGTTTAATCCCACGCTCGAGATGTATATGCCTCGGCGTGAGGGGAGTGTGTTGAAAGTCCCACATTGACTAGAGATAAGGTCAATTCATAGTTTATAAGTGGGTGCAAACCTCACCCTACAAGCCGGTTTTGTGGGATTGAGTTAGGCTTAAAGTCCACTTCTAACATGGTATCTAGAGCTTAGGATTAGTTCCAGCCAACTCCACGGTCTCCGGCACACATCACTGCCACTGTCGCCGTTGCCGTTGCCGGAGTTCCAGAATCGACCGATGACCACACCATCGGAATCGTCTCGGCCGAGCGACCACCGTGGTGCAAAGATCTCGGCGAACGGACAACCCACGCGCCGCCGCTTCCCACCGCGCGTGGAGGCGCGTCGTCGGAGAGTTCCGCCGCCAATCAGGACCGTCGTGATCGCCTCCTCGCCCTCTTTCTGGATTTGTGGTCATTGCGTCAATCAGAGCACTTTGAATTTTTAGGGTTTCTCCCTCTGCATGGCGTCTTCCTCGTCTACCAACACCTCTGTTGGTGGCTCATCTTCTGATCCCACAATATACACCAATTATGTGAATGTACACTTGTCCATTGACAAGGTAGATGGCACAAACTATGAAACATGGGCGTCCGACATCAAACTTTGGTTGAAGAGTTAGGGGTACGTAGATCACCTTAATCAAAATGTGACTACTGCTACCACAGATGACACTTCCCGCTGGATGAAAATTGATGCCCAGTTATGCATTGTTATAAAGTCCACCATTCACTCCTCACTGAAACAAATGTTTCGATCATATGAAACACGTTCAGAAGTATGGGCACAAGCGAAGTTATTATACACAAATGACACTCAGCGTCTTTATGGTGTTTGTCAGGACCTATTCACTGTTATTGGTCCGCGCAGTCCTGGTCCCATGGGAGAGTATTTGGGTAAAGTCCATGCCCTTCTTCATGATTTTATTGAGCTATTACCTCCTGCTTCCACTTCTGTTGAAGAACTGGAACAACGATCAAAGTTCTTCATGTTGTTGGCATTATACGGACTCTCTGATGATTTCTCTCATGTCTGTGATCAGATTTTGGGTTCTCCTGTCATACCCAACTTTACTTCTACTTGTTCTGCTCTTTTGCGTATACCGAGAAAACCAGTCACTGAGACATCTCCTAATTCCTCAGTTATGGCTGCCTAACGTGATGATCGAAGTCAGTCTCGCAAGCCAGGTAAAGGACGTCCAAAATGTGACCACTGTGGCAAGTTAGGCCACAAAATTGATAGATGTTATGCGTTTCATGGATGTCCTCCTCGACCTGTAACAATGGCTAATTCTGATCCACCTCCTCGATCACCGTCTGCAGACCATCCTACTTCATTTAATACCGTAAAAAACCCTGCAATCTTTCACGAATTTCTCAGATGGTATGAGGATCGTCAGCACTCTAGTTCCACTACATCTGCATCTGTTGCATGTACAGGTACACCTTTTGTTGGTCTGACTCACTCTCACTCCCTTGGACCTTGGGTCCTTGACTCAAGTGCCACCGATCATATCACTGGTAACAAGTCCTTGTTTTCTTCCTTGTCATGTCCGGATAATTTACCCTCGGTAGCAATGGTGGATGGGTCTAGAGTCTCATCTCATGGTGTTGGTACTGTTCATATTTTTCCGTCCATATCCATTGATAATGTACTTTATGTCCCTGGGTCTCCCTTCAACTTATTGTCCATAAGTCGTCTAACTCGTGTCCTTAATTATGTTATTTCATTTACCAAAGATTCTGTTTGGTTGCAGGACCGGAGTTCGAAACACATGATTGGCACAGGATGTGAGTCTCATGGCCTATATCATCTCCGCCCTTCTCCACATGTTGGCGTAATCATGGAGTCACCATCCCTTCTTCATGCTCAGTTAGGTCATCCTAGTCTTGCCAAACTGCAACAATTTGTTCCGAGGTTGTCGAAATTATCAAGTTTGTCGTGTGAGTCTTGTCAGTTAGGAAAGCATACTCGTTCCTTTCCTCATAGTGTCTCACAACGAGCGTCGTCCCTCTTTTCATTGGTTCATTATGATATTTGGGGACCTAGTCGTGTTAAGTCCACTTTAGGTTTTCAGTATTTTGTTACCTTTATTGATGACTATTCCAGATGTACTTGGTTGTTTTTAATTAAGAATTGTTTTGAGTTGTTTCCTATTTTCCAATCATTTTTCAATGAAATAAAAACACAGTTTGGGGTTTCTATTCAAACTTTATGCAGTGATAATGGCCGTGAATACCTTTCTCAACCGTTTAAACATTTTATGGCTTCTCATGGCATTCTTCACCAAACCTCATGTGCTTATACCCCTCAACAAAATGGGGTGGCTGAGCGCAAGAATAGACACCTTATTGAAACAACTCACACTTCTAATTCATGGTCAAGTACCCCTGCGTTTTTGGGGTGATGCAGTTCTCACTGCATGTTATCTTATAAACCGCATGCCATCTTCAGTCCTAGATAACAAAATCCCTCATTCTATCTTATTCTCTCAAGACCCTCTACATCCATTACCTCTTAGAGTTTTTGGGTCTACATGTTTTGTTCATGATTTTAGTCTTGGTCTTGATAAGTTGTCTCCTAGATCTCACAAATATGTCTTCTTAGGATTTCCACGGTCACAAAAGGGCTATAAGTGTTTTTCTCCTTCCCTCAATCGTCATTTTATCTCTGTCAATGTCACTTTTGATGAATCTTCTTTTTACTTTTCACATCTATCTTCTAGTTCTGTACCTCCACCTGTTACTGTTGATATTTCTATTTTCTGTGATCCTCCTCGTGATGCTTCATCCATTTTGCCTCCTCCTTCTTTAGACTCTCATTCACCATAGGATCTTCCTTCACCACCACCCCTTCAGGTTTATAGTCGTCGCAATCGTCTCCCTCATGACTCACTTCCAGTGCCACCTCCCGTGTCTCCGACTCCAGCAAATGAGTCTGACCTGCCCATTGCCCTCCGTAAAGGTATATGCTCTACCCATAACCCTTCCCCTCATTATATTGTTCTTAGTTACCACAAATTATCTCCATCTTTTTACACATGTCTCTCATCCATTTCTTCTATGTCAATTCCCAAGTTTGTGGGTGATGCCTTAACTCATCCTGGCTGGCATCAAGCCATGCTGGATGAATTAAGTGCTTTACAGAAAAGTGGAACTTGGGAGCTTGTCCAATTATCATCTGGAAAGTCTGTTGTTGGTTGCAGGTGGGTGTATGCTATCAAGGTTGGCCATGATGGCACAATTGATCGTTTGAAAGCTCGATTGGTTGCCAAAGGCTACACACAGATTTTTGGTTTGGATTATGGTGATACTTTTTCTCTCCAATGGCAAAAATGACCTCTATTCGCCTATTCATTGCCATGGCCGCTCTTCGACAATAGCCTTTTTACTAACTTGATGTCAAAAATGTTTTCTTTAATGGTGATTTGCATGAAGAAATTTATATGGAGCAACCGCCTGGCTTTGTTGCTCAGGGGGAGTCATCTGGATTGGTATGTCATCTTCGCAAATCCTTATATGGCCTAAAACAGTCTCCTCGGGCCTGGTTTGGTAAATTCAGCTGTGTTGTTCAACAATTTGGTATGTCTCGCAGTGAAGCGGATCATTCAGTGTTTTATCTCCACTCAAGTGCTGGATGTGTCTACTTAATAATGTATGTCGATGACATTGTTCTCACAAGAAGCGACTATCTTGGCATCTCTGAGTTGAAACAACACCTTTGTCATCATTTTCAAACCAAAGATCATGGCAAACTCCGGTACTTTTTGGGTATTGAAGTAGCATAATCCAACACTGGTATTGTCATATCTCAGAGGAAGTATGCGTTAGACATCTTGGAGGAAACAAGGTTAATGAACTCTAAATCTGTTGAGACACCTATGGATCCTAACATCAAACTCCTACCAAATCAGGGGGAGCCTTTCTCAGATCCTGAACGGTACAGAAGATTAGTTGGTAAATTATGCGTCCTGACATTTCCTTCGCAGTTAGCATGGTGAGTCAATTCCTAAACTCCCCATGTGAAGACCATTTGGATGCAGTTGTTCGCATACTGAAGTATATTAAAGGATCGCCTGGAAAAGGTTTGCTATATGGTCCTAACAACGATACAAAAATCGTTTGCTATTCAGATGCTGATTGGGCCGGTTCCCCTTCTGATAGGAGGTCTACTTCTAGATATTGTGTCTCTATTGGTGGCAACCTAATATCTTGGAAAAGTAAGAAGCAAAGTGTTGTGGCAAGGTCCAGCACAAAAGCAGAATATAGAGCTATGGCATCAACTACTTGCGAGCTTGTGTGGCTTAAACAATTACTTAGTAAATTGAAATTTGGAGATGTGACTCACATGACACTTATATGTGATAATCAAGCTGCTCTCCTTATTAGCTCTAACCCTGTCTTCCATGAGAGAACCAAGTACATTGAAGTTGATTGTCATTTTATTTGAGAAAAAAATCATATCTGGAGATACAAGACTGAGTTCGTTAACTCAAGTAACCAGTTGGCAGACATTTTCACTAAGTCCTTGCGAGGATCTAGAATTGATTATCTTTGTAACAAGCTTGGAACAAATGATTTATATGCTCTAACTTGAGAGGGAATGTTAGATGTTAAGATGTATGTTTATGTTAATTGGGCTCAGCCCATTCTGTATTAATGGCCTTGATCCCATATCTTACATTATAAATAAAATATCCTATGTGAATGCAATACACACAAGGGAGATTTCTCCCAATCTTCTCTATTACTCACAAGTGTAAATGGTGTTAAAATTAAGGGATTATAATATGGATTTTGTTTTAATGGTTCTGAAATCAAGGGGATTATGATGATCTCAAGAAAATAAAGAAGGATTGGCTGTATCATTAGGAGAATATTGTCTACCTATTTATAGGATCTGATTTGTAACTAAAATTTAGGGGTTATTCCTTTTTATATTTCCTAATCTTTAGCTTAACATCAACACATCTGCTGTATATAACATAGATTGGTTTTACAGTGAAGAAACACAGTATATCTAAACCTTTTGTTCAAAACGTCATTCCAACAAAATTTGTATTGGCATTGGAATTAATTTCTGTTATGATTTTATTTTCAGCTTTAGAGGAATGGAGAAAGAGGAAGATGGAGAGGGCCAGACAGAGAGAATTGGAGAAAAATGGAACAACTTCTCATGCTTGACTTTATATATTCTGTGACATAAAGTGAAGGTTGCACGCTGATTTAAATACATATTGGGACAACAGTAGACATTAGTGTACACTGTATAGCAGCTTTAAAATTTCCTTACATAGCTTATGTTATAAAGTGCATCTTTTACAAACCCAAATCTACTTTTGTTCTCTTTATATTTCAAAATTTAGAAATAAATAACTTACCCATGTCTTGATCTTGTTGGATTGTATCATGTTTACACTGTTACTATATTATGTATTTTGATTATTCATTTCTCTGTTTTACACTTTCATGTGTTTGATGAAAATTGTTTGGTACCCTTTATAGCATTTGTATAGTTTAAATAGCTTAAATTCCACTGTAATGCAGATAAATAAAATAGCTTGCTTTTGTTAGTCACAAAATTTACATATACTAAAACTTTTGTTTATCATTTTATGCATTAATTTATGAACAGAAACCATTCGACCTATGATTTAGAACTAATTATTGGTTTCCTTTATAAAGATTTTGAAATTTAACTCTATTTTCTGAAATGACAGAGAAGCCAAAATCAAGCCAATATGGTAACGAGCAAATCCTTTTACTTTCTTGGTCCAAAGATCTTATTATTTTCAGTGGCAAGATAAGTGAGTAACACATGAGGATGTTGAACAAAACTGTGAAAGTGGAAGTTATGGTCATGATTTTCAATTTTTTTATATGCAATTAGAAGTCGTGCTCTAAGGAGTGGATGACTTTCAACGTGATGGTGTAAATAAAAAATCATGGGGAAGTAGGATGAGGTTTTTTTATATAAATTACTTAATTGTTATAGTATATTTCACCTTATATTCTAAAAAACTGTAACTAATCTGTGTATGTTTTATTCATGTTAAGAAAATATATTTAATAAATAAGAGTTGAAGAAATTGTAAGTTTAGTTTTATATTTATGATTGGACCCTAATGTATCACTATGGAAGGAATGATGAAGGGAAAAAGAAGAGCTAAGAGCAATTAGGTTTACATAATTGAGTTTTGTTGCAAATATAAGATTTGTTTGAACTAGTTTCTCAAAGAAAATAAACAAAAAATAAAAATGAAACTCCACTCTAGAAAAGTTAAAATTAACTTATATATGCGATGTGTTTTAGAAATTTTCTGACATAAATTTTTCCAAGTTTTTATTTTTAACAACATAAACTAATTTTGAAGTAATGATTAAGTTAATTTGATTTTCATTGATATCTTTCCCTTGAAATTGAGATGGAGAAACTCATCAAAATGGTCATAAAAAAAGTGGTTGAAATAGGAGACCTACTAATCAAATTCTTCAACTATTTACACTTTATACCAATATAAATAACTGCAAAAGAAAAATGCTGCTAAAACACAAACAAAAACAATGCTGAGGTTGCAAAGAGAAAAGTATAAAATGGTAGGTTATGTTTAGTACGATGGCAATATGCCTAACCAAGCGTGTGCCAAGCTTGTTCCAACTGTAGAGTCAATAGGTTACGTCAAAAAAATATAGTTTGATGGATAAATTTTTATATTTATTTGATATATATTTTTTTTTTTCACTTTTTTAAAATATAAAAATTTATTTTTTTATAAATATTTTAATTTTTTAATATGTGTCAAATAAATATAAATGTGTATTATTTTACCATTATTATTATTTTTAAATCGAAAAAGGATTTTTGTATTTTGATGAGTCAAAGTAAAGCAAGAGTGTTTGGTTGAATGGGAGTCTAAGTTTCCAAGTGATATCATTATTGTCCAAATAAAGCTGGTTGGCAATAGCAAAGGATAGCATCAAAAATACAAATTAGTTTGGTTTGCAGCACGATATTTTATGTTCCAAAGTTATTGATGTTGATTATGTTAGTGCATGTCTCAAAATTCCACCATCAAATTCATGATCTAATTGTTTAACTGGACCCCACATTTTTTTAATCATTCTTAAACATGTTTGGAGTTTCTTAAATTTGAGTTAGGTTTGTTATTTGTTTTTGTTTTTTTAATTTCATATTGATTTTCTTTTTCATTTTTTGTATTTTGAAATATAACTTTTACATGTCCGAACAATTTTGTATAAACGTTATCAAAATAAATATAGGAAAGATGTTTCGAATTTAAGCTATGTATTAGTACGAGAAGGCGTTGTAGAAGTAGTAACATGAGTAAAAATAGTTGTATAAGATTAAACTAGACCATTTAGGACAAGGCAGGACAACTCAAAACATTATAAGTAAATTTATACTAGTTCTTCTAAATTAACCGACACCCAGTTTTTCGATTAAGACAATTGTTTATCAGGTTCCACTAATAAAATAAAGGATTACTTAAATATACAAATAACTATTGGTTTTATGAGTATACAAATTGCTCCTGATTATACCATCTTAATCTTAGTCTCATAATAAAACTTCACAAAGTGAAGAATTATAAAAGGAGCTCCTGATCTTGATGTTACAATATGGTGTATCTTGATCTTGATGTCTTGTTATTGGTCTTCCAAGATGATTGTTGCTTCATAAAATATGTTAAGATCTAATAACATTGTTAGTTGATCTGGTTTTAGATCCCTTAAAATGTACTGACTAAAAGCTTCATATGATCTAAAAGTTTTTGTATTCTATTTGAAAGAAACAATTTAAACACATAACAAATAAATTAATATAGCAATACTAATTAAGATTTAAACATAGTTTTTATCATGTTTCCACTTTTAGTTTATTAGTATAAGAATATATACTTTTTATATAAAATTTTCTAAATTAGCTTATTTCATGTTTGTTATGCTTTTTATTAAATCTTTGAAAATATGTGATTATGACTTTAATTACCTTTTAAACAAAATAATTATTATATGACAAATATTATGATGAGCATCATTTAAGATGCTTTGTTTGATGATCATCAACGATAAACGAATCGTTTGTTCAAATAAATCGAAAACTTTATTCGCAAGCTTTTCTTAAAAGAAAATGGACTATGTTTGAAGTTAGTATAAAACACACATTTGCAATTTCATGAGAATAAGACATGTATACAAGACTATATGGTTTTCTTGGTTTGATGTTCTTTGTTTGATTTCTTAGTGAACTCTTTTAACAATTTAGTGAATCGAGGAACTCATCACACAAATTGATGAACAAACAAGTAGTGAGTAATTTCTATGCACTTTGCCAACAAGACTTCACATAGTTGAACCACCCAATGGATCCAATGGTTCTAAGTAATTTAGTATCAAAGGGATAAGGGAAGTCACCACTCTTGATCTTCACTTGATTAGCATCCATGTTTACATATTATAAGAATTTATTATTTGGCATGGTGGAGACATAGTCTACTCGAGTGAAAGGATTCGACAATAATTAAGATACTATTGGTTGAGGTGTTTTTGAGGATAATTTTGGAGTTGGGGTTATTGTTGATGGGAGTTTTGGTGATAGGATAATGAAGTTTTGTTTCACTCTTTAGGGAAACAACACAACAACCAAAGATACCAAATGTGCAACATAATTAATAACTTCTCGAAACTTGTAAGAATTTGTGAGAAGCATCAACAATAGAAAATAACAATAATAGTCACAATAGAAAACACTCATATTTTTAATGTGAAAAACCCTCGCAATTTGAGAAGTAAAAACTCACATCCACAAGCTAACTAGTCAAACTCCACTAAAATCAAATATGGATACAAGAGAGTCAAATTAAGAGCACAAACAAATGTTCACAATCAGTAAATAAGTCAAAACAATAAGGCTCTCAAATATGAAAAATAAAAAGAAACCTAAAGCAGAGCAATAATGTGAGACTACTAGTCAGAATAAAGAATCATATGTCGTATATCTATTATTAAAATTTTAACTTGATCTAATAATTAATGAAAATGAAATCATAATTATATCGAAGTAACTTGGTAAATACATCAACCATTTTTCTCTTTATTTTTTCAAGAAGACTTTTATCCACTTAAGTGAAACAAAATAAACTTAACTAGTTTAAACTTTTTAAATACACTTGAAAGTCTAACATAATAAGTAATTGGTCAAAATATCTTCTCCAAGACCATGAACTTTAAATTGGATTAAAATTATTTATCATAAAATCTTTTAACTATAATGTTTACACACATAAAAGAGCCACATAAAACCATTAAAATAACATACAAAAACTTCGGAGGATTATGAAAAGGAGGGTGTGAGTGGAGGAAGCTAATGAAGTTTGAATATAAGGAAGGCAAAAGTTTTAAAAGGTTTTGTACAAGATGACGAAATACTCGTATAAACAAAAGTCAACTCAATTAAATGGTCGTAAGAAATTAGCCACAGAAAATTAGTTGTAAAACTTGAAACTTAGAAATATTCGATACAAGTTTTCTATAATTGGTAGACATATTAAAACTTGTTCATTCTATAAATTGGTTCACTTATTTAGCTAAATCTACGGATTCCACCTCTATGTTGTGTTTGTTTACAACTTAGAAACTTTGCTATAGCAATGAAATGCACATAAAGTTAGAAAAACGAGGCAATAAATTACAAAAAACAATAAAAAGTTCTTCATCCAATTTTCTTTTCCCAGATGCGAAGAATTGCGAGAGTATGTTTTTCTTTTATTTTATAATAATTTATATTTAAAAACTAATTTTATAATTGATTATATTAAATGTTCATTATCTATATAGACGTCTGGTTGTGTCAGAACAGACGTCTATATAGACGTCTGTATAGACGTCTGGTTGTGTCAGAACAGACGTCTATATAGACGTCCGGCCTGACACAACAGACGTCTGATTAACGTCATCCACAAAGACGTCGGATGCAGGTCGGACGTCAAAAAATCAAAAAACATACATCTAAAGCCTTTTCTGCACTAGTGATTTAACGAGGATTGTGGATGAGACAAACATTTGATGTCAAAGGAATATACAAAGACAAGTTGTTAAAATTGTATATATCCTAAGGTTAGACATAATTTAATCTTTAAATTAATTATTTTTGTGTAGAAGTTGTTTGATATTAATTTTTCCTTCCTTTATTTTTGTGTAATAAGAAGATTAGCTCATTTGAATGTGAGTACTATATTATACATTGAATGCAAATTATCATTTAGGCAGAAATTCATGAAAATTGAATAAGGATAAATACTTACAACTTGTACATGAATGGTATGATTTGAGAAATTCTATTACATGATAAAATTAAATCATTGTTTTAGCTATTCGATATCTCTCACTCACCTGTACCACATGAGGACATGATCCAAATAAGACAAAAATGAGCAAATTATCTCCTCTAACATATAGATTAGGTTTTAATTAGTTTTTGTTTATGTTATACTATATTTTTTATTCAATAGATATTTATTTTGACTTTGAAAATGTTGATTGAAAATGTTATATTTGGAATGTATATTTTGTTTTAAATAATTTCTTTTTTTTAAGTTATAATTTTGTGTGGAAATCAAATTTTTTTAAAAAATAACGTAAGAATTTTAGTGTGTTACTACACACGTAAGTTTTACATAGTTAAAATAAAATTTCAAAATTTTTGTTTAATATTCTACCAACAGAAATAAATTTACGTTAAAATTATAAATTAACGTAAATTTATATATTTCAAATATAAAAAATATAAAATGAAATACATAAAAAGTTTTTGTTTGTGTTGGAGTGCTCAAATTGATAAATGGAATGTCTTTCACTTAAAATAGTGGTAAAATAGATAAAAAGCAGTCGGTAAGAAAGGGGGGAAATATTTTAATCTTAAGTTGGATACCATTAGTGGCTTAATTAGTGGAAGAAGATACCAAATAATGCTATTTATGGTGATATGTAATGCTGTGAGGTTCACAAAGATCATAACATCTTGCCAAAATTGTAGAATTCGTGTTTATCATTTAGTTTATGTTTACTTGAATGGATTTGAGGGAGAATGATTGAATGAATTTGAGATGATTTATTTGAGAGGATTTTGGAAGTAAGTGAGAGTGAATTTGAAAGTAAAATTTGTAAGAATTAGTATAAAATTTGATTGATGTGACATTAAAAAAATTTACTTCCAAATTGACTCTCACTTACCTCAAAAATCCACTCAAATAAACAACAAAAGATTTATCTTCAAATTTTTTCAAATCCATTCAATTACTCTCCCTCCAATCTATTCAAGTGAACAAGGATTTAAAGACGAATAATTTAATTAATTTAAATGATAGCCAATAATATACTATAAACTTATATTTATATATTTATACATACATGTTGTGCACACTTAGAAACTCACCATATTGATTCTCTTTCACTTTCATAACTAATCTAACATATCTGATTCTGAGTATCCAACTCTACGTACTAGCTCGTATCATATCTTTACCACCACCAAGTCGTATCTTTACTTTCCCTTTCCTTTTGTTTTTCTCCACGAGATACTCTTTATTATGCAGATTTCGTTTAAATTGGGCTTCGATGAAAAGTTTTAATGAATTTAAATTTTTATACAAAAAATATTTATTAAAAAAAACAACGTTTTGGATAAATCAATTTCAATTTTTTAAAAGTTTATTTGTTTAAATAAAATTAGGATAAAATCATATTTAATAATCTAACAGTACATTTACTACTTTTACATCATAGTGGAGAAAATAAATAGAGGAGTAAGAGAAGAATTTTTTTACAGCCGTATACAAATAATGATATATGTTTAAACTGATATAAGATAAAACATTCATAGTTATATAATGCAATATATAATACATATTCTGAAATGAAAAAAAAATGAAATTCTTTTTAAATTTTGAAAACAGAGTCTATAAATGCTACAATAGTTGATTCTAAAAAACTATGAAAAACCTTGCGAAAACAATAGAATATGTAAAAATAAAAACATAATCTATGAAATCATATTTTGAATATGGAAATCCGTTACACATAAAGAAGGTGTTACCACCCACAACATTCATCTTAAAATAGTATTTTTAATTAAATATGCAAAATGATGTTGTTTTTCTAAATGTTTATTCTTTTCATTCAATAAGATTGAAAGACGTTATGAAAGAAATAAAAATATATTTTTTAATTTTTAGACTTGACGAAAATGAACCTTACTCTTACGTATTTTCAATTAAATAAAAAATAAAATATTACGTAATTTTAAATGAAAAAACGGTTCAAAAACCTATTTAAGAAATTATTTGATTTTCTTAGAGATGAATCCCACTGTTATCATTTTTATGTATCTCCATTTATAATGAATAATTGGTGATCACGTAATTCTTATGAATTCTTAAAAGAAAAAACTATTTGAAAAATTATTTATTTAGTAAACGACGAATTTACCTATTCCTAAGGAGACTTTTGGTAAAAAAAGGATTTGGTCAACCCGAGACCCATAAGAAACTAATTAATTAAATAAAAGAACTTTTATTATTATTATATATATATAATTTTTATTTGAAAAAAATCGTTTCATTTCTTTATTTTCATTTTTCACAAAAGCGGAGTGTCAAAAGTAAAATAAACATCGTGAGGCATAAAAATGAAATAAAAAAGTAAAAATAAAAGATAAATCTAAAACCTAAAAAGTACGAAGAAAAAATAAAAATAAAATAAATAAAGTAAAATAAAAATGAGTATATGTGAAAAAAAAGAATATCCATGAACCATGTACAAATAGTGGTCGTCCATTCATAAACCATGTAACAATTATATTATAGAAAGAAAGAGCCATGGGTGCAGGAAAATCAAAGACACTAACTAAAACCATACCCAAAAGCTTTGCTAATTGATACTCAAAGCAAAATATAAGAGAGAAAAAAAACATGAAGACAACAATACCAGAATAATGAGGAAGAAAAGAATACCTTATTTAGATTTGGAATTAGAAAGGAAAGCTTAGATGGGTAGCTGTGTTACCTCTATGCATCCTTCTCTAAGCTTTTGTTTTTATCCTAAAAAAGGTAAAAAAGAGATGTGTTTGTTTGAGTGGATATTTGTGGATATATGATTATTGAACACCATGTTGAAACAATTAATTGACTGTGCATCTAGACATAAAGTTTATCAATTGATTATTTTAAAATCCAAACTTAATGTTTAATGTAGACTTTTAATAAAAAGATATAAGACATTAGGATTTTTATTAATAAATTTAGATTGTTTCTAAGATATTAGGACTTATTAAACAGTGGTGGAAATGTTATAGTAGGAATTAGAAATATATTGTTTAGTTTTTTCATATTGATTTGGTGTATGAAATCTAACCCATTGAAGTTTTTATTGCACAAGTACTTTCATAAATTTAATTGCATTTTAGATCTTAGAATTATTCTCATAAAAATTAATTTTTTTCATATTTAAAGTTTTTCACCCAAATTAGTAAATAATCATAGTTTTTCTAACCAACACGAGTCTTTTGTAAGAAATGAAAAAATGATATCTGAACAATATATTACTTTACAACTTGTGATAACACTTACAAAAATCAAATCATAGCACAATATCTTATATTAATTCTAATTATTATCATGAATATTAATTCTAATTATTAGAATCATATTTTCCTCTATTTGAAAATTCTTGATACAACATATCACAAAAAATGAAAATATAAAATAATATCAAGATATTGATTCTAATTATTACTATGAATATTGCTTCTAATTATCAACATCATATTTTTCTCTAAAATTAAAGATTTCAAAATATTTTTTCTTGACATGTCTTACAAAGAGTGTAAAAAGCATATAGTTGAGATGATGATGTGTATAAAACTCTTGAACTCTTGGACTCATGAAAATGTGTGATAATTAAAAACAAATTGGACTATCCCTTCTCTTCCTCTTTTTAATTTAATTTAATTTTATTATATATTTATTATTAATATTTTATTTTTTATTTTATTATATAATTTTTTATTCTTTTTTACTCAAATTAAAGTTTGAAAATTAAAAAAAAATATTTTACCTTTTTTTCTTTTTTAACCTACAATTAATTAAAAACATATGTTTTTTTAAAAACATATTTATATACTTGAACAAAATTAGCCGTCGATACATATGATCCTCATATACACAAATTCTTTTATATATATATATATATATATATATATATATATATACTTACTTGGTAATCATTTATCTCATAATCCAATCTTAACATGTAGCCTATATATAATAGGTAGTTCATTGTACACTCGTTGAGTAGTTATGATTCTTCATGTCATAATAAATGATATAAACATTCATAAACTTTCATTGATATTTTTATTTATATAATTTGGATTGTCAGAACCAGTAAAATCCACACACGTACTGTCTTAGTGGATTACATGTGTCAAGAGGGGGGTCTGACACTCAGATGGTGGAAGGTAGGTGTAAGCAAGTGAGTGGACGTTCGTTTTGATGGTGGAAGGAAAACTCTGATTTTGCGAAATTCACGTCACTCTCTACATGCACCCTTCTTTCCCAGATTCTGAAAAATCCCATTCTCTCCTCCTTCTCTCTACATCTCCTTCATCTTCTCTCTAAGAAAGCCTCACCGTTTCTTCCTCTGATCTTCACTCAAGCACCATTTCTACTCCTCCGGTGTCAAGAGCTTCAGTTTGAGCCGATCGGTTTTGAGTTCTGAGTTGGTAAGTTCTCTTTTCCCTCAGCCGTATGGTTTTTCTTGAACATGCAAACCAAGTTTCTGGGTGCATGGGTTTCTTTTCACATTCTAAACGATGTTCTGTTTTGGTAATTGACTAGTTTCTAAGATCGTGAACCTTAGTCTTCAAAGGATTCTGGTGGTGAGCGTTATCTGTAAAACCGTGAGCATTTGGCTAGCTTAGAGGTAAGGGAAGCTTATTTAATTTGATTTGTATGTTTGTTTGGATTGTATGTATGCTCGTTGAGTTGCTGAATTAATATGAAATACGATTGTTGCTAGGTTTTGACTGTATGAAGTATGTGAATTCACTATGATATGAATGTATGAAATTATGAAGATAAATATTGAGAAAGGAGTTGAGATAAATAATTCTAAGTATGAAATTCCCTATGATAATGTATGTTCGTTACTGAATGGTCTTTGACCGTTCGGTTTTGCTTGTGGGACTCGTTTAGAACTGAACTCTTTCATTTGGAAGGAATTTATGTTGAGGACGAGCATCTTCGTGTAGTACAATTTGTGTACAGGCGTTCCACCAAGGATATTCTTTACTCGGCATTTTGATATAAATTTAAGTATGACCATATGTAGTAGTATGTTCGTTCGTTCTTCAACATTAATTAAGTAATATCTTATATCTACCACGCGTTCGTACGATTTAGTGCTAGGTCTTTCACCAAGCGCTCGTACTATTTAGTGTTGGGTCTTACACCAAGCGCTCATTCTCTTTTCTATAATCTACCTTGATGAAAATAGCGTTCGTCCAAACTCAATAGTGTTCACTCTCTACCGTGCTTGGTCTTTGACTGTCATTTAGTTTTCTTGAGGATAAATTTATAAATAAGCTAAGTATTTATAAGCGTTCGGTTTCTTCATATGATTCTTTTAAGTACTATTATTTGAATGTCTTGTAGTGTCTGTCTCCATTGGTTTCAGCCTAGAGTCTTAGTACTCGGTCTAGGCTTTAAGGTGTTCAGTCTAAACGCTCATGGGTCAGTTCATCAAATTGACTCACTTTGTAAATAAAGTTCGATCCTTTTTAATCTTGAGGAATATTATTGCACTCGGTCTCTTCCCGATCCCGATGGTAATTCTTTCTCGGTTTTGATCTGTTCTGGAACTGGAAACCTCTCGGTCTTAGTCCAAGTGTTCGGTCTCGTTAAGGGTTGAAGTTTTACATTCGGTATTTGGTATCCTAAGGGATCTTCGTTAAAATTTAAGTTGAAAATGAAATATGATGGAATATGATGTAGATGAAATGAGTATGATTATGAACGAGTATTTCGGGGAGGAATATCTCATGAATGGATATTGGAATTTGGTAAAGTATGAATGTGGGCATGCTAAGCTGGCGATTCATCCTGATGTTCCGTGATTACTCGTCCTCATGTATAGGAGGGTAAGTCATGTGTGGGAACGGCAGGAGGTCCTAGTCCTTATGGTTAATTTGGACAGATAGGACTAACCTCGGGTGGCAGCTATTGAGGGTATCCCAGTTACTACATCACCTGGGTGCACAAACGTCGTAGCTACACATAATTCATATAGTCCGGACAGTTAGTCTAGTATTAGGCTTTGCATGAATGAGTTAATGAATTATCTTGTGTGATTGATTTTGTGAAATATATGCTCATACATGAATTGAATTACATAAGTTTACCCTATGTTTCCTGTCTTGTCTGTTTTGTACGTTCGGTTGTCCTTCTGTTGCAATGATCATCCATGTGGATGTGAGCAGAAGGAGACGAGCTGCTGGAAGAAGCGCTGGAAGAAGAGAATTTAGTTGAAGTAGAAGTTAAGACCGAACAGTAGAACCGTTCGGTCAGTTTATTAGTTTAGTTGTAAGATGATCGTTTGATCATCTTTTCCTTTTCTTTTGTATGATCGTTCGGTATAGTCCTTTTGTAAACCGTTCGGTCGGGGTTTGCTTGTGTTGTTCGGTTTTTAATTTTCTTGTCATTCTGAAAGGTCGTTCGGCCACAAGTTTACATTCTCTATTAATATAAGACTGATATGTAATATTATTCAATGTGATTATTCTATCATATAGTTTTAGACTGTATTTTTGGGATGTTACATTGATTATCAATAAAGTTTATATATTTCACCAACATATGTCGTAACTTAATACTTAGAATATACTAAAAACTACAGGTTGGGATACTTTTTCTTTAACATCATTTCACACTATTATAACAATATTTATATAATGTAAGAATAATTTATATAATATAAGAATAAGTAATTAAACATGCACAACCTACTATAAAAATGTTTTGTTGAATAAGTGACTAAACTTAGCACTACTACACACTCTTTAGCATATGGTCTCTTATGCTCTTTATAATCGGTCATTATTTAGAGTTAATACTTAATTCTTTAACTTGACTCCAAATCATAGAAAAGCTCACACACCATTTTTATTTATCCTTAAACAAAAATTTAGTCTGCTTTAAGCAACAATTGAATCTCAATCTAGATATTGACTTTGAAAACACAATTATAGAGGATTATCCTATTGCATCTCTAAAGCTTATAGGCTCTATACATTTTATCTCTTTAATTGTAGCAAAAGAGAAACATATAAAGTTAAATTTCATAAGTTTAGTGCATACTTCCTTAGAGGATGATTAAAACTACAAAGTGATTAGATATTGTTTTAGTGAAGCTAGATTGTTTGGATTGAAGATAATAAGATGAAACAATTGTGTTGTAGAGATATGATCATGGTGAAGATGTCATGGGACGTGAGATGTAGTGATTCTTCATGGATGTTAGAATTGTTTTTATGAAGTTTATTATTATGTTTTATTTTTGGGAAGAATGTAAAAGCTTATTTTTTTAGCTTTAGAGAAAAAAGTTAAATTTGATGAAGCATAAATATTCATTTAAAATAATTTTGTATGGTTATAAATAAAAAATAAAAACTAAGAATTTCATTTTAAATGTTTTATAAGTATTCATTGGTCTAAAAACCAAGTTCTCAAACTTCTCTCTAAAATTTTATAGAATTATTTCCTTATTTTATTCTTTTATTTTCCAAACCAATAGGAAAGAAATGATCAGGTCTATAAAAGGGTTGAATAGATCTTTTAAAAATTCTTTGGAAAATTTTTGCATACTTAGTCAATTAGACATTAGTAGGAGTCATTTAAAGATTTTGAATCTACTTCATAATTTTTCTTCAAAATCTTCAAAAAGAATGATAAAAAATAGACGACTGAAACAATAGAAAAAGATGTGAACACTTTGTTTATACCTTTTAACCGAATTTGGACTATATCCATTTCTTTCTTACAATATACAAAGTTCTCAATCAATTCTTGCTTACATAAGTAAATGAACTTAATCCTCAATATTATACTCCTTGCTTTCGGAATCTTGACTTCATTATAGTGAAGGGTATATAAATAAGATACACTAATAAATTAAACACTTCAAAGCTTGAAATTGTTTATACATGCAAGTTTGCATAGGCCATGAACATTTAACTTTTTGTGTGTGTTTTGCCTTTAGAAGCTTCCTTTTATAGATGTCCTAAATCAAATAATTGAGCTTGAAATTTGTGACTTTTTCTTATGTGAACACCCATTCAGAGTCACGAATAACTTTGTGTTCACACCTTTAGTCGCTACACTTAAAACACAATCATTTTTATGTACTTTTAGATCATCTAATCTAAGCTTTATTGAATTATAATTGAATCTAAATTCATTGAAATTTGGCTAAATGAATATTTTTATGATAGTATTAACACAATATAGTTGTCTAAGAACCAAGTCTATCATAAAAGAACTAAGTACGTTTATGTGAATTTGTATTTTGTGAGATAGAAAGTTATACGATAATATGCAAAGGTGGTAAAGGTCTTAATAAATTATAATCCCTTTGATATGATTACGAAAGTGTTGTTAGAAAATAAGTTTTCATAGCTTGAATTTGATCCAACTAATTAATGATTAAGTCTACAATGAACTTAACCAAGAATAAGCAACTCTTAGCTTAGAAGATTTATGCTAAATCAAAGTTTAGATTTGAGAAGAATTGGTTCAGTAAAATATTGTATAAAAGGTTCATAGACCAATTTGAGATATTTTAAATGATTTTATAATATAGTAGAACATATGAATAGACTACTAGTATTATAGTGTCAACAAAAACTAGTAGAATATGTTAGAAGAATCTAGTATTCACATAACTTCTTAAATGAATATAGACCTGTCTCATGCATGTGAGTTATACCTATTTAAATAGTTTTATTAAAAGACCTATTAAATATCTAATATTAAATAAATAATTAAAAATAAATATTCACTGTTAAATACCATATCCGTACTAACTGAATGAACAATAATCATATCATTGCATACAAATATCCATTAAATATATTTATTTATTATATATATATTATAAATTTTAACTAACATATAATTAGACGCATGCTCGACATCTAATCGTTGAGTAGACATAGGAGTGTATGATAAGTGTGTAGACATAACTTTTTGTTGTTGATGATATTCCATTCAAGAAAATCTTCAATGAGGATACAATCATATAAATAACATTCTGCCTCACTTTTCTTGTAAATTAGCTAAAAGATATCTTAAACATTTAATTATTGGCTTCACGCACTTTAGTGACAATCCAACTCAACATAAATATCAACCTAATTTTAGTGGGTTTTGTCATCGAGTTAACTCCAACTAGTTTATGATGGAAGAACTCACATATTACTCATCCAAAAATCCCATTAAAAATATAATTTTAAATTCGAAATACGTTATTCAATTTTGTGAGCTTCTCCATTTCACATAAATTTAAATATTTTATACAAAACTTAACACCAATTATAAATTATTAAGCAACTCCAATAGAGTTATTTATAAAAGTTGTTTGATAAAATACAGAATTGGATCACGAGATGTGGAATTTCTTATGCAAAAGTATACTTACTAAAAAATGTATGCTGTGAGAAAAAAAGTACTAGTGAAAATGTATTTTAATTATTACGTTATATGTTAATTCCATAACTCATACATTAAATATTAGTATATATTAACAATATTAGCATTAGAGTGAATTTGTAGGCAGGGTTTTTAAATCTACATAATATAATATAGAATCCACAAAATTAAAATAAATAACTTAATTTAATTTGATAATTTTTTTATAATTGAACTTAATAAAACATTAAATTTTAAAGTATATTTTCATAATTATTTTAATGTCACGTTGTTTCTGACAACAAATACAAATAAAATCTTATAATTTGTTTGAATAGAGCTAAAAGTTACATTTGTTGATGTGATAATCTCTCGTTTATTGATCATGTAATTATTATTATTTTACTCACTTTTCAATTTGCGATTAATTTTTGTTTAGCTTTTCTTAACATTTACATTTTTATTTTATTTAAATTTTCTTCTAAGAATTTTAGAATTTAATTTAACCTCATTTTTCTTTATAAATCTAGTTATAATTTTTTTTCTTATATTTCGATTCTTGTTCTTTCAACAAATGTGAACTTTATGATATACTAACAAAAATGTTTTCACTAGATGAAGATAATTTATAAATATGTTTAAATTTACTTTAATATATTTAAAATGAAATTCTTTACAAATTCTTAATAAAAAAACTTCACAAAAAATATTTACCTTTAGTTGAAATAATTTATTTTCAATTATAATTTTTTTTTGCCAATTTACGTATTAATGTCTTTTCTTAATGTTTATACTTCAGCAAATGAAAACAGTAATTAGCCAAAAAAAATACAATAATATTATAATAAAATTTTTAAACAGTAATTAAAAAAAAAGGCCCCTTGATAACCCTATATATTATTATCCCACTTCCTATTATTTCATTTAATGTAATTAGTTAAGAACTAAACTAAAAATTCTAACATGTACAAGCAAACTATGTTGAATCCAAATTTTATTCTAATTTTGAATTTAAACGGTTTTCAAAGGACGGCTATTACTTGTATAGCAGTTCTACTGAAACAAGTAGTTTAAGAGAAAAGTGTACGTGTGTGTGTGATTATATATATATTAAAGAAAAGGTAAGATAAGATCACATGTGATTCCTTGTGGTGTTCATAATTTGATATGTATATTTATAATGTTTTGTTGTTTTGGGTGTCTTTTCAAAGTAGATTATGATGAAGGTTTTAGGATGTTGTGGGGTCATGTTACAAGTTTTAAAATTAATCTAATTTGTCTTTCGGCTTAAATAGTTTAACTTGGATAGAGTTATGTTCTGGCATCACTAGTGTTTCCAGAAGACCATTATTAATAAGAAACTTTTGACTATCATCCCTTAATATTAATTTAACTTTTATTAACATTGTATAAAGTTAGTATACCTCCTCTCCATCCAAGGTGAAAAGTACTGCTCAACAAAAATATAGTTATAATAAATATTGTTATATATATATATTATTTTTATATTAGATATAATTATATATGACAAAATATTACACTATAATAAATATGATTATGAATATATGTTACAAATTCTTTTAAATTTGATAGTTGACACGTATATATAAAAATAATAAATTCAATAGTAGACATTCTTCATTTTATTTGTTAATCAATTGCAGAAAAGACTTTTTATGGTGAGTAAAAAAGCCAACTGAGACCACAACAAGAAGAGTCAGTTACTGGAGATAACAACAAGGAGAGCCAATGGAGGCCACAGCGAGAAGAGCCAACGGAGACCACAGTGAGAAGAGCCAACAGAGACAACAACGAAGAGAGTCAACAGAAGCCACGACGTTGATGCAACGGATGCCACGAAGGGAGAACGTCATCTGAACAGAAGAAAAACTTACGAAGAGAAGTATGAAAAATGATGAACAAAATGTAAAGAGGCTAAGAAATTAAAGATTCACGTTCTATGATAAGTAATTTGTTTTGAATTTTATTATAAAAATATCACTGTGTTCAACATATTATGATAGATTATAAATTAACAGTCATAATAATGCTTATTATGACAGGGTTGTTTTGGACCTATAATACGTTTTGAACTTTATTACAAAAATAACATTGTGTTTACCTATTATGATAAGTCTTTTAAAGTACGTCATAATAAACTTTCATTTTATTACGAAAATGTCAGTGATTATTATGACACGTAGATTTCACCTATCATAATAAATCATCATATAAAACATTTTTTTCACTAGTGTATCTTTATAATTTTTATTCACTTTTCTTTATAAATACAATAAATTTTTATAGAAAGTGTTTACTCAATCTCACATATTTGACTTTACTTATTTAATTTTTTTTTGTTTAGAGATTTAAGCGTTGGACAATATTTTTACCGATGGATTGTCTTTTGGTTTCAATAGCAAATAAATAGAAAATCTATTCACATCACTTTGAAGGACTAACACTCTTTTTTTAATAAGAATAATTGGAAAACTAAACATTTTCCCTTTAAATGGAGAAGATTATGTAGAAAATTAATTAGATTGGGAAAGAAGAGTTAATAAATTTTCTGTTTTCTACAAAAAGAGTTAAATAAGGAAAGTGTTTAAGAATATCCTAAATTTTCAAGAATATGTCACATAATGTTTCACTTTTTGAGGGAGAGAGAATAATTCATCATGCGCCTTCAATTAGATATTGGAATGAGTCTAGGAGTATCCTAAGAAGGAGTACCATCTTATTGTGAAATAGAGTCGATGAATAAACTCTAAAGGCTCCAATAAAGAAATTTGAGCATAGAGGTGTAGATAGGGATGTCAAATAAACCTGATCTAATGGATATTGTTTGAATACATCTTTGTTTTGATGAAAATTTCTCTCATTGATTGGGTATGAATATGGGTAATATCCAATATTTTTAATTGGATATGGAGATGAGAATATATATATATATATATATATATATATATATATATATATATATATATATATATATATACCTTGTGAATTGGGCCAAATTGACATTCTATGATAGGTAATTTGTTTTAAATTTCATTACAAAAATATCACCGCATTTAATCTATTATGACAAATGATGAATCAACAGTCATAATAATGCTTATTATGACATGTTTTTTTGGACCTATAATACGTTTTGAACTTCATTACAAAAATGACATTGTGTCTACCTATTATGATAAGTCTTTCAAAGTACGTCATAATAATCTTTCGTTTTATTACGAAAATGTCACCGATTATTATGACATGTAGATTTCACCTATCATAATAAATCATCATAGAAAACATTTTTTTCACTAGTGTATCTTTACATGTCTTATAATTTTTATTCACTTTTGTTTATAAATACAATAAATTCTTATAGGAAGTGTTTACTTAATCTCACATATTTGGCTTTACTTATTTAAATATTTTTTGGTCTATAGATTTGAGCGTTGGACAATATTTTTGTAGATGGATTGTCTTTTGGTTTCAATCGCAAATCAATAGAAAATCTATTCACATCACTTCGAAGGACTAACACTCTTTTTTAATAAGAATAATTGGAAAACTAAACATTTTCCCTTTAAATGGAAAAGATTATGTAGAAAATTAATTAGATTGGAAAAGAAGAGTTAATAAATTTTGTGCTTTCTACAAAAAGAGTTAAGTAAGAAAAGTGTTTAAGAATATCCTAAGTTTTCAAGAATATGTCACATAATGTTTCACATTTTGAGGGAGAAGAGAATAATTCATCATGCGCCTTCAATTATGTAACACCCCAAAAATTTAATTTTTAAAAACATGCAATGTAAGACCCAAAAAAAAATTAAACATCTCACACACAAATTATTTCATTAATAATAAAAACATCGTACAATATTACAATCATCCATTTAGGAGTAACATAGTTCATACTGGAAATACATTATTTTTTTTTATTTTTAAACTACTCTTCCTTTTTCTGCTGCTTCCTCCTTCACTTGTATTGGTTCGGACGTCGTTTCGTCATCTGCTCCCGTATAACATAAACGTTATACGATCATCGCAAAAATAAGATTTTCCAGCACAAACAAACAAGTAAGGGTGAGCTACCATGCAAAATTCAAAGAAAAGCATTACACTATTATTATACGTAATACATTCACCATAAATTCTTGTAAGATGCAATTATCATACTAGACTTTATTATCCGGATATAATGTTGATGGAAGTCTCGGGTGGTCATGCACTTGTGGTGACATCTACAACACAGTTATGACCAAATATAATATATCACATCACCCACAAGGTTAGTCCATTAATGTCTATGAACATAAACTAGGACCTCCTACTACTCTCACCACATAACACATCCTTCTCTAATTGAGACTGGACAATTTTTAGAGTTTTAGGATAACCACCAACAACAGGACCCTCAGCATCAACATATACACTAATACCATACTATTATAGAGTCTCTCCCCAAGACTCATACTATATTTCAAATGCATAATTTCATATCAAACATCATAAAATACATTGATAATAAAATTGATACAAGATAATTATAAACAAATTAACAATCATAAAATATTACTATAATTGGTCAGAGAAGAATCAAGTATTTGACAATCATAAAAAAAATAATCTTAATATAAAAATTCTTGGGGAAACAAGAAGTTGAATCCGGCAGAGCCGGTTAGACAACTTCTCATCCTTCCAAAAATACAATATAAATAAATAAGGAAAACAATAAAAGTCTGGGAAACAAGAAGTTGAATCTGGCAGAGCCGGTTAGACAACTTCTCATCCTTCCAAAAATACAATATAAATAAATAAGGAAAACAATAAAAGTCTGGGGAAACAAGAAGTTGAATCTGGCAAGGCCGGTTAGACAACTTCTCATCCTTCCAAAAATACAATATAAATAAATAAGGAAAACAATAAAAGTATGGGGAAACAAGAAGTTGAATCTGGCAGAGCCGGTTAGACAACTTCTCATCATTCCAAAAATACAATATAAGTAAATAAGGAAAACAATAAAAGTCTGGGGAAACAAGAAGTTGAATCTGGCAGAGCCGGTTAGACAACTTCTCATCCTTCCAAAAATACAATATAAATAAATAAGGAAAACAATAAAAGTCTGGGGAAACAAGAAGTTGAATCTGGCAGAGCCGGTTAGACAACTTCTCATCCTTCCAAAAATACAATATAAATAAATAAGGAAAGCCGTAAAAAATTTTGGGGAAACAAGAAGTTCAATCTGGCAAAGCCGGTTAGACAACTTCTCATCCTTCCAACAATACAAAAGAAGCAACTAATAACATACAAATAGCATAACATAATCAATATCGCATTTTACAACTATCAAACTTGGATCTCCTCACAGAAGCATGTTCTTATTCAAATTCAGATCATACAGAAACAAAATGCTTCGTATTCAAGATTTAAGATCAAACAAAAGCAAAATATTACATATTCAAGACTCAGGATAATACAAAACAAAAACTTAAGAGTAACTCCCCTTACCTCTATTCCAGACTTAATCTTCTCCTTAGAAACCGTTCTCCGAAAACTTTCAGAATTTCCCCTTTGCAACTAGAATTTCCTCCAACTCTCTTCTCTCAAAATTTCTCTCAATTTTTGGTGCAAGTTTCAGCCTTCCTCATGCTTTCTATTTATAGCTAAGATTTGGCACTAATTAGTTTTTTTTATTATAAATAATATTTAAATCCCATTACAGAAAGTTGTTCCCCCTTAACTCCACTTCTGAAAGTAGTTTTGTCTTTTTATTTATTTATTTATTTATTTTTAATATTTTATTAAAAATACTATTTTATAAAAAATAATATTTTGACTTCACCACCAAAAATGTCTTGCTCACCATTCCACTTCTGAAAGGTTCTTTGTCATTTTGTAATCATATTATATATATATATATATATATATATATATATATATATTATTTTTTATGGACTTTACAAATTAGATATTGGAATGAGTCTAGAGTATCCTAAGAAGGAATACCATCTTATTGTGAAATAAAGTCAATGGATAAATTCTAAAGGCTCTAATAAAGAAATTTGAGCATAGAGGTGTAGATAGGGATGTCAAATAAACTTGATCTCATGGATATTGTTTGAATACATCTCCGTTTTGATGAAAAATTCTCACATTGATTGGATATAAATATGAGTAATATCTAATATTTTTAATTGGATATGGAGATGAGAATATATATATCTACCTTCTTGTGAATTGGGCCAAATTGATCGCTTTACTTACAAATATGGAAATGAAAATACATAGTTATTTAATTAGTGGACATTTTCAACTTTTAGTAATTGTTTGTATTAATGTTTTTAACATTGTAGTCATTTGTTGTGATAATATATCAACCATTTTGTAGTTACTATCATCTAGTCCTAGATAATTGCAAGGAACTATTTGATATTCCTCTGTTTCTTCTAAGTTTATACTATAGGTATAAGAGAATCCATCTATGATTAATCAATGTAGCTTAATGTTTTGATTATTTATCACTCGAGAGTTTGATGTAAGTTTTCGTGGTAACTTCCTTCTAAGAATTGGGTGTAGGTTGCCAAGGTGACATTTCCCATAAATATCTTATGTTAAGACGGGTTCTATAATTTCGATTTTTAACCATCAAAGTCTATTCGAGCTGTAGGGTTTAATTAAATAACGAAATATTTTTATTCTTGTAGTCATAATAGGACTAATTTGTGTTAGAACAAGATTCATCATTGATGAAAACAATTTTAAGATTATTTTTAATGAAAATATTTGATGGTTGAAAGATAAAACATAAACATTCACACATTGTAATGAAATGACAAGAATAAAAAGATAAATATAAATTGAATTCAAACACTTGTGCTTGAATAAAATTCTAAAATTATTTTTGCAGAAAATTTAATTATTAAGAAACCATAAACATAATTAAGAAGGTGTTATTATTGAGTTTGGCTAAGCTATCTTTAAGGTGGACTAACTCGAAGGCTGACGTGTTGTCAAACTTATCATCCTGAAGAGAAAAACTCACTTAATGACTCTGACGTTCAAGTCAATAAGAGACTTTGAGTAATTGATGGAATCCTACTTGACGTAGTCCTCTTTTTGTAATTTTACTTTTTATAGTTTAGCTCTTAAGGAGCATGGGTTACTATAAATACCCAGCTCCTCTATTGTATTGTCACTTTTGAGCTGAATGAGAATTATATTTCTGAAATCAGAATAATTCTCTCTTGAAAGTCATAGGCTAGAGAGTCCAAAGACTCCCTCTAGCCACCTTCCGAGCACACTCTCATTCTTCCATTTTCCATTTTCACGGTGCTTTCTCTCATCCTCCACGCTGACTTCTCACCGCCACATCTCGTGCAAGTGTCAGCTCCTCGTTACATCAGCTTCTCGCATCAGCCACATCTTCATTTCTTTCTTCACGCACATCATACCCGCACATTCACATTCTTTCTTTCGTGAGAGTATTTCTCCGTATCGCAGAACCACATCTCCTTCTTCCTTCATTTCTCTGCTTCGTTTCAGCCATTACAAACCTCTCCACCGAACATCTTCATCCAAACTTAGGGTTCCTTTTTCATTCTCATTCTGCCTTTCGATTTCACCAATTGTTCTTTCCTTTTCACCATGTAAAAACACCATTTCCACCGATTAATCGGTCAGTTTAGTGATTTCTCACCGTTCTAGGGTTTCCTTCGTGTTTATAAGGTTTTCCACCGATTAAACCTTAGATCTTAGGGTTTTCTTGAGTCTGCTCATAGTTTAGTAGTTTTCCTCCGAATCATTCTTCGATTTAGAGCTCCCTCTCCATTCCGCTGCGTCTTCACTCGTCGGAGAAGCTTCGAGGAGCCCGCGTCGAGCCTTTGGTCACTTCTCGGAGCCACTCGTCCATCAAGTGGTATTCAGAGCTCAGGTTCGAGCACGCTTCAGAGGTAAGTATCTCGGTTAGTCTCTGTTTCGAGTTGTCTTCTGTTCTTGCGTTGTTTCGCGTCTCGGTTTGATTTTTGTTCTTTGCGTTTTGTTTCGATTCGGTCTTGTTTGATTCATATTTTTGTTCATTTTGATTATGATTCGCGTTTCTGTTTTATGTCATCCTCTGTTCGTTTTGTCTCGTTTGGATTCTCTGTTGTGTTTCGTTAATTTCTGAGTTGTTCATTATTTTCCTTTAATGTCTTGATTTGTTTTTCTGATTTGAATTGTTGCAAATCTTGTTTCGGTCTCCAAGTTGCGTTTCCTATGCCTTGAGTCAATGTTTTTTTTATCATTTTATTCGGTGAATCCAATTTGTTGAGTCTTTTAATTTGAAAATCCATTTCTGTTTTGTCTATGTCATGTTGCTTTGTTTAATTGTCAAATAAATCTGAGTTTAATTGATTCAGTTGAGTTTTTGCTTTGAGTAAGATCTGTCCATCATCATAAGCAGTGACATTCAATTGAATGAGCTTGATGACAGACTTCAATAGCAGTTTTAGTGTCATTTCATTTATCTGAAGCTGTCTTGAGTTTTTTTTGATGCTGACTATTACATGTAATTGTATTGCATTTCTGAAATTCTGTGAGCTGAAAGTTGAATCTGCTTGTGGATAGCAAATGCACACCAATTAAGCTATGAAATGTTGCATTGAGCTTGGGTGCAAGATGCTTACAGCAGCATCAGTCTTTCATTTGGCCAGCTACACCGAACTGGTTATTCTTTGAAGTCTGTGTTAATGTTTTGAGTGTGTGTTTGTTCTACTTAGTATTAGATCATTACTAAGTTCTAACATCAGTACATCCTAGAGTCATTGTGTCTGAGTGCTTTAATTTCTTTTCTGCAGAATTAAATTTGATTTGACTTGTGTTACTGCACTTTTGTGTCAAAGTTGTTCTGGCTTAAAATTTGTAAGTGGTTGATGATTAAGTCCACAAAAATCTGCATCACATCAGCAGTACTTGTAATCTTGTACAAAACAACCACTAAATCTGTGATTTGAATTTGAACCTAGCAGTAACACTTGTAATTGGAGTTGATTCTACTGATTTCATTGTAAAACAGTGCATAAGGCTGAAATTAACAATGTTAAATGCTGCACTACAATTCTGAAATAAAGTGAATCAGTTTGAACATTTGTTTACAAAAATTCTGCAATTTGTTCTTGATCTTTTATTGCTTTTGAAATCTACTCTAGAACTGATCTTAGGATCCTGTTTGAGTGCTTACTGTGATCAAAAGCTTTGTTTCTTGCTTGTCATTGTTGAATGTCTTAGTTTTGTCTACATTACATGTGAACTCTGATCTGCTGTTCTTAATTTGAAGCTTTTGTTGCTTTCATAATCTGATCTTGAGTCAGTTTCTCTGCCGTGTTGTCCTTATTTGTGGCTGTTCTGTTCTGGTTTCTGATTTTGACCTTAGTCTAGCCATTCTTGATTGAGAAGCTTGTTACACTCTGGTTTCTGGAATTTGAAAGAAGGTTTGTGTGCTTGGTAGTATCTTAGGTGGTGATGGTCTGGAATACTCTCCAGCTGTGAACTGCCAAGGGAGAATTTCCTTCCAAACCTTTCCATTTTGAGTGCTTTAAGCTTTGAGAGAGACTGATTTTTGTGAGTTTTGTGTGGCTACATCTAAAGCCAAATATCCTTGTTGAGAGTGTGTTCTTACTTCAGTTCTGAATCTGAATTGTGCTTACCAATTAGATTTGTGCAGTTTTTGTTTTGATTGCCATATATAGGTGGTGTTTGAATTACAAAAAGCTGCAACAGTACAAAAGTTGAACAAGGAGTCTCATGACAAGTTAATTGAATGGACTTTGGAAGTGCAGACCAGAATCTTTACTGATAGAGTTGTAGAAGTTCAACAGAGTATAGCTTGAGCAACCAGTAGCAGCCATCTGAACTAAAGGGAGTTTCTTTCACCTTAAATTGCATTTGTTTTGGTTGAACTACTCTTGCTATCATGTTGAATCTGGTATGACAGTTTTTTGTACACTAGAATTAGCCAATCTGAATTCTGAACTGCATTGCATTGGATTGGTCAGGTTTTGATTAGTTTGGTGGTTGTCTAATCAGTTGGACTAAGGTTTGAACTTCATATATTTGAATCTGATGAAAATTGAGTACATTGACCTATGTGTGCATATCAGAATTTCAATGAAATAATTTGAGAGCTTAAACAGCTGAGATTTATTTGTGCAGATTTCCATTCTGTTTAAATTCATTGTTTAATGTTAGCTGAATTTTCTGCATTACATCATATCACTCTTTGTCCATTGGTTTGATCAGGTTTGATTAATTTGGAATTATTGTTTAATCAGTTTGGTTTCAGCCTTGAATTACACCTATTTGCAGCTGGTTTAATATCCATGTTTAGGTGTATTTTGCTGGAATTGATATAATTTCAGTGTGCAGAGTTGAACTAAATCAGTGCAGGGATAAAGTGCAGACTAGGAGTGTTGTGTGCAGAGTTGATAAACATTTGGAGTCAAGAATTTTAAGCAGCAGCAGAATATCAGTAGAGCTTACAGCAAGATAGACCAACCATTTAATTAGGGGAGTTGTTTAATTTTGTTGCCTCTGGATTGCTTAATTGTTTCTGTCTTAGCTGGAAATTAATAGCATTGATGGTTGCTCTGCTGAATTGAGTGTGAATATTTGATTGCAGTTTGTCATTTGAGAGCAAAAACAATTTTATTAGCTGCCAGGATCAACTGTACCGAGAGAAAGGGAAGTTTACTACCCTATATCTTTGTCTGCCATTTGTTTTAATTAAGTGAATCCTCACATCAGTTTGTGCATATGTGTTTGTAGAACTTGATCAATAGAAATCAAGAAGATTTGATAGCAGCAGTACTAAGTTGAGCACGTGGATCTTCATTTGAACAAGGTGTTTGGGTCAGATCGTGGCAGCAGCAACATCTCTAATTGGACAGGACTGAGATTGACACGAAGCAAAGTGGATTACGTGAATGTGGGTACCAAGAGCACCGTAGCATAGGATTTCAATTTTTGTTTGTATTTGTACTGGGTTTGTGTTTTCCCACTGTTAGCTTTAGTTTTTGTTTTGTAAAAGGGCCTTTTATAAAGTCCAAGTGTTTAGGAAGAGTCCTTGGTGCTCTTTCAAACCCTTGGCAACTTTATTTGCTTTTATTTTTAGCATAGCTAGACAGGTGAATGTGTCTTGTTAGCCAAAGCTAAGAGCTTCACCATAGGAGTAGAATTTAAATATTGATTTGCTTTATGTTTCACGTTTAGGGTGATTAGGCTAAAAGGGATTAAACTCTAAGCCTTTTCTCACATTAGAGTCCGAGAGTCTAGTCTTTTAATTGTGCTTAATTGTTTGTGATTGTTTGAGTTGTGTACTTTGTTTCTAAAGGTGATTTTAGTTTAAGGGGTAATTAGTTAGTAGCCTAAGACATTTCTGGCAAGGCAAGACTTGGTACTTAAGCAGCTCTTTAGCTCACCTCTCTTACCTGGGACTTGTCTAAGTGAAAGTTTGAACCCTTTAGATTAAGAAAACTTTTAAAAACAAAGATGTCTTCTTATGGTTCATATAGGTCTTCTAGGTTAGATAAAGTTGATGAAATGTTTAAACAAGCTAGGAATCTTCCATCCTTTGGTAAAGACATAGGTGCATTAACATACCTAGTTTGGGAAAAAGAAATTGATAAAATAAATCCTTGGTTTTGTGAAGAGAGTGAATATTATGTTCTTAGTATATATCTCTCTAAGTTAGAAGTGCATGCAAGAGAGTGGTGGAATGAAAGACAATATCATGTTAGGAAAGGTAGAAAGTCTTCCATACGTGATTGGCATGATTTAAAAGCTTGCATGAGAAGAAAGTTTGTGCCTTCAAGCATTAAAAGAAACCTAGAACTAATTAGGGATTGCATTGAAGATGGAAAATCATTTCTTGAGAGTTTAAATGATCATGGGTTTCTTCGTAGAGAATTAGAATTTAGGGCAAGACTTAAAGAGATCAAGGATAAGAAAAGAGAAAGAGAGATTGAGAGAAAAGAAAAGGAAGAGAAGAAAGAGAGAGAAGAAATAGAGAAAAGAGAAGAGAGAAGAAGAGAGGAATTAAGAAGAGAAGAAGAAAGAAGAGAAGAAGAAAAGAGAGAAGAGAAGAAGAAAAGAGAGAAAAGCAAGAAAGAGAGAAGGAGGAAAAGGAGAAATTGTTCCTTATGGCAAAACCTATTCTTCCAAAGACCATAGAACTTAAAAGGGAAGGTTTCCAAATCTTTACTTCTTTTCCAATAATTGATTATTTTTCAATTTTTGACTTCTCTTTCAAACCAATTGTCATGAAAACATTTTCAAAATATGACAATTCAAATCTTGAGTTATTCTTATCTTTAAGAAAACTATTAACTCAAGATAAAATAGAATTTGGACTTCTAAAATTCTCAAAGATTACTAATCAAAGCATTAGAAGTTCTTATTCTCTTAAAGAAAAATTCTTTCTTGGATTGATATTAATCGAAGATATATTTGATGTGTATTGCAGATTCGTGTTTGATCCAGGAGGAAGAAAACTAGATCTAAAAGAATAAGGCCACTCCAAGATGGCCATGCTCCCAAAGATTGAGTGGAGCTTCTTCATAAGGCGATTGCCAGATTTGAGGACAAATCTTTTCTTAAGAGGGAGGGCATGATGGAATCCTACTTGACGTAGTCCTCTTTTTGTAATTTTACTTTTTATAGTTTAGCTCTTAAGGAGCATGGGTTACTATAAATACCCAGCTCCTCTATTGTATTGTCACTTTTGAGCTGAATGAGAATTATATTTCTGAAATCAGAATAATTCTCTCTTGAAAGTCATAGGCTAGAGAGTCCAAAGACTCCCTCTAGCCACCTTCCGAGCACACTCTCATTCTTCCATTTTCCATTTTCACGGTGCTTTCTCTCATCCTCCACGCTGACTTCTCACCGCCACATCTCGTGCAAGTGTCAGCTCCTCGTTACATCAGCTTCTCGCATCAGCCACATCTTCATTTCTTTCTTCACGCACATCATACCCGCACATTCACATTCTTTCTTTCGTGAGAGTATTTCTCCGTATCGCAGAACCACATCTCCTTCTTCCTTCATTTCTCTGCTTCGTTTCAGCCATTACAAACCTCTCCACCGAACATCTTCATCCAAACTTAGGGTTCCTTTTTCATTCTCATTCTGCCTTTCGATTTCACCAATTGTTCTTTCCTTTTCACCATGTAAAAACACCATTTCCACCGATTAATCGGTCAGTTTAGTGATTTCTCACCGTTCTAGGGTTTCCTTCGTGTTTATAAGGTTTTCCACCGATTAAACCTTAGATCTTAGGGTTTTCTTGAGTCTGCTCATAGTTTAGTAGTTTTCCTCCGAATCATTCTTCGATTTAGAGCTCCCTCTCCATTCCGCTGCGTCTTCACTCGTCGGAGAAGCTTCGAGGAGCCCGCGTCGAGCCTTTGGTCACTTCTCGGAGCCACTCGTCCATCAGTAATTATATAAATAAAAATGATTATAAGATGATCATATTTCTTACGATAACATGTATTTATAGTCTTATAAAAAACAAAGAAGTTAATGAATTTAGTTATAATAGACGCACTTTGTTTATATCATATATATCATCATATAATATCAAATATATACTTAAATATATTTTTTCTTCCTATGTCAAGGAGACTAATATTTTATATAGATCATACACTTGGATCTATACTTAGTTTTCGACTTGCAAATATGGACCACTACGATTCAACAATAATAATAATCTAAATTTGAAGTGAATAAGTACACAAATAATAAAACCATTAAATCATGAACATAAGACAAAAATTAAAAAGTGAGTAAAATAATATAATCAAATGAACAATAAATATAATGGGCAAAGGAAGAAAAAAGTTACCAAGATAAAAATACATTTGCAAAAGAAATCTATAAAGTTAATCAACAAGAAGATTATTATACCATATGTCTGGTTAACCACAAACTGACCGGTCAACCTTCACTCGAATCATTGAAGAAGCGACTACTAAGACTGGTCGGTCCGAAATCAAGTTGGTCGGTAATGAGTCAACACGATTAACTTTACTGTGGATCAAATTAGAGGCAAAGTGTGATTATCCATGATTGGACCATGATTGAGTCATGATTAAGCTGATGTTAATCAAAATCGCACTTTGAAACCTATAAATACAAGTTTGACGTAAGAAGGTAGGTGATCTATCTTTACTACACTATTAATTTTTAAACTGACAATGTTAAACTAACTTTGGTATTATAGTATTTTTTCCAAGTATCCTTTAAACGGTTTGGACGAGTGATTGAACTAGAACTTGGACTACATGACAACTTTCAAACCCTAAACGACTTATCAAACCTTGATCCGTCGACTTCGATCCTATACTCCAAAACAATTACTATACATTCTCTTTTCCATTCCCATGTTTAACTTTTACAAAAAGAGCTTTTGTGTGTAATATTTTCGTTGCCCTATGAAATCCCCATAAATAGATATCTGTTGGCACCTATATTGTGTTTTGTTGAAAGTTCACTCGTCAGAAATTGTTATAAAACTATATGTTAACTTGGTAATTGCAATTTTCAATACCTAGTAACTTCTACTCCCATCAAATTTGTGGATATGATCTCATTCTCATTTTCCTTAACAAATAACTCCTATCTACATTTTCACTTGATGAAATTCTCTCATAATAAATTTTAGGCTTAATTACCTACTTAGTCCCCATGTTAGAAGGTAATTTTCTGTTTAGTACCCGGTTTTAAAAATGTAGGCATTTGGTACCTATGTTTTGAAATTTGTATCAATTCAATCCTATCCAGTTAACGGCGTTATAATTGATGCGAGAAATTAAGGACGTTAATGATAGCCTGGGTGGAATAACTATCAAATGTTTGAATGCATCTTCATTAACGTCCTTAATTTCTCGCATCAATTATAACACCGTTAACTGGATAGGATTGAATTGATACAAATTTCAAAACATAGGTACCAAATGCCTACATTTTTAAAACCGGGTACTAAACAGAAAATTACCTCCTAACATGGGGACTAAGTAGGTAATTAAGCCTAAATTTTACTTTGAAGAGTAACTTCCATCTCAATAAAGGACTTTTTTCTCGACTTATTTTCATAATCTCGCATCTATCAAAATCTAATTTCCACCAACTACGATTCTTCAAGCATTTTTACTTTTTTTTTATAATATTTTACTACCTATTAAAATATTTATGTTAAGTATTTGGCAAGAGGATTTATTGTTTATAACTAGTAGAATTTTTAATACATTATAGTAATCTTAGGTAATTGGACATGATTGTTTTCGGTGATAGACATTTGTGTTTATAAAACAACATTGAAAGAAAAAAAAATACGCAAGGTCTTGTAAGTGCCGAATATTCCAGTGCACAGTTAATTAGAGTTCAAAATTGACTTCTAAACATATTTGATATTAATTGAAATTTCATTTTCGGACTGACATTTTGAGTTTAAAAGTGTATATCTATATTATATATATTGTTTATCCTTGGAAGAAAATCTAGATTATTTTATTTCATTGTTCATATGTGAGAACCCTTAAAATCTCAACTTAGTGGAGTACATGTGTAAGCGAAAGGGGTATTTGAAATTCAGAAAGTGGAAGACAGGTGTGTGATGCAGATTGGACGAACGGTTTTGACGGTAGGAGTAAAACTTAAACTTTCAAATTTTTGTGTCACTTCTCTGCATGCACCATTCATCTTCAACCTTCTAAATCTCCTCCTTCTCTCTACCATCTCCACCTTCTCTCTAAGAAAATCTCATATTTTCTTCTTCCGATCACCTCTTAGGCATCGTTTGAACTCTCACAGCGTCAAGGGCTTTCATTTAAACCGATCGAGTTGTGGTTCTAAGCCGGTGAGTTTCTTTCTCCTTAGCACATTCGTTTCTTTTCACATGCAAACCCAGATTTCTAGTTGCATGAGTGGATCATCTTATTCTGAGTATTTCTGATCTTATGTTTGGTTTAGTTTCTTAAAGCGTGATTGTCGAACGTTAAGGTCTTTGGTAGTGGTGAGCTATATTCTGCATCTGTGAGCGTTCGGTTACGTTTAGAGGTAAGGGAAGCTTATATAATTTGATTAAGATTCTTGTTTTGAACGGTTGTATGTTTGTATGACATTTTGTTTGATTATTTGATGAATATGAAATATTCGTGTTACTGCATGTTTGGATGTGTGGATGGATGATTGATAAATGGTGTGAACTAAGTTGAAATAGGGTTCATCTTCAAACTGCAGTATTCTGAGTAAATTCTGTAAGTGTGATCGAGCGTCATTCATGATCGTTCGAATTCTTCATGGAAGTGTATGGTCTTAACTGAATTCTCATGCTTTAGGGATATTGTCTGAAAGTCATTCTGTAATACTCTCTAGAATTATGTAAACTGTAACCGAGTCAGTATTGACCATTCAGTTTTCCTTTGAGCGTCCGTCTAAACTAAATTTTTCTTCTGGATAGAATTTAGTTAATGACGATCGTTTTATAACATTATATATATGTAAATGAGTGTTCGGTCTAAGTATAGTTCTTCTTTATGTTTCCTAAACAGTTTAGTTAATATATTCTACAATAAGTAAAGTCGTAGATGATATTGTTATTTTTCATTAAAAATAAGTGTGGCGCAATTGTATGTATATATATATATATATATATATATATATATATATATATATATATATATCTTCATTCATTTTATTTAAGTTTAGTAGTACTCGGTCTTGGACCAAGCGTTAGGTCTCGGTAGTGCTCGTTCTTGATAAGTGGTTGGTCTTAGACCAACGCTCGTTCAATAGTGTTCGGTTTCTACATGACTCGGTCTTAAACATATATAGTGCTCGGTCTCGTTTCAGTAATTTATTATTACCGTTTTTAAAATAAGAGTCTTCGGCCAAACTCAATAGCGTTCATTTCTTCATAATATCTCATCAGTTATTAGTATTTGGTGTCAAATAGTATTTGTCTTTAAATGGTGTTCGGCCTAGAGTCTTAGTACTCGGCCTAGGCTTCGTGGCGTCCGGTTTGAACTCTTAAGGTTCCGCTCATTAAAGCGGATAAATTTGTAAATAGCGTTCGATCATGTTAGTTTCTAAGAAGTGTTATTCCAATCGGACTTGTGCTATGATGAGAAAGTGTGATCTTATTTCAGTTGAATATATTGATGATCAAGTATAAGGGAATTTGAAATGTGATGCGAATGAAATAGTTTGGTTATGAGAGAGTATTCCAAGGAGGAATATCTCAGAAAGTGGTTATTGAATGGTAAAGTATGAATGTGGGTAAAGCTTAGCGGGCGTTTATCCTGATATTCTGTGATTACTCATTCTCAAGTAGAGAGGAGTAAGTCATGTGTGGGAATGACAGGAGGTCCTAGTCCATAAGGTTAACTTGGACGGAACGGATTAACCTCGGGTGGCAGCTGTTGAGGATATCCCAGTTACTACATCACCCGGGTGCATAAACGTCGTAGCTACACATGATTCATACAGTCCGGACAGTCAGAGTCAAGTGATCGGTCTTTGCATGCCATGATGTATGAATTATGATTTGGTTGTTGTTTGATTTAATCACAAGCATTGCATGTTTTATTGAATCAATTAAATTACATAAGCTTACCCTATTTATTGTCTTGTCTGTGTTGTGTGTTCGGTTGGTTGTCATGTTGCAATGATCATCCGTGTGGATGTGAGCAGAAGGAGAAGAGTTGTTGGAAGGAGTACTAGAAGAGGTGGAAGTGAAGGTCGAACCTTAGGAACGTTCGGTTATTATTGCTACTTATGTTCTGTAGAACCGTTCGTTTGTGGCATTTTGGAAACCGTTCGTTTTAGGCGATAGAATTTGTAAAGTTTTAAATTTTATAGTATTTTGTAAGGTCGTTCGGCCATAACTGTGACATATTATTAATATGTGATTATTTTCGTATATGGTTTATACTGTATTTTTGAGATGTTACATCATAAATAGACTAATAATCCTCCTATATCATGATCATGGTCTTGAGTCACAGTGAGTGTCAGCTCTATATAAAGAAAAATAGTTATATGTTTAACCGAAAAAAACTGATAAATTAATTGATGTTACAAAGGTAAATTTTAGATAAAATTTAAAATTATAATGTTGGAATTTAATTTTAAAATTATAATATAATAAATATTTTCAATATAAAACTGCATAATCAATTTAATACTTGGTTAATAAAAGTATACCATTTGATGAGAAACATATTAAAAGCCCTAATCTAATACAAATGAATATAATCTCACACTCACATTTACACGTTACTTCAAATAGAGTTGAATTCAAATCTTTGAACAAGTACCAGCTGTTTATCAATATTGATAAATGTAAATAACCTCATAATTATATTTATATCTACTCTTAACCAATTGTTGTATGCCTATCTCTTATGTCTTTTCTGTTTTTATTTTATTCTTTTATTGATGTCGTAGAAGAAAAAAAAAAGATAAAAGAATATTTGAGGTATTTTGCAGCATTTAGTTTCTCTCTATACGTATACACACACACACATATATATATATATATATATATATATATAGAGAGAGAGAGAGAATGATAAATATGATCTCTTGAGGGATCATGCAGTTAACTAGACATCATAATATAAGATTTAATCTCACTTTTGGCACATCACCTTACCTTAAGACAGAGTATTATAATAAGTACTTAGGATTTTTTGTAGGGGATTTCCTTATATGAGACAAGAAAAAAAAAGGTTAAAAGGATCACCACAGCAATAATAATAATAATAAAAGAGGGCCAAAAAAGAAAATAATTTTTATTTTAATTCACAAGCTACGCTGATCAATAAAATGCTCATCTTCCAGAAAAAAAAACTTGAATAAAAAGTGGATTTTTTATTAAAACAGGGAAAGGAAAAAGAAAGGTTAACATTCTCTTGTTAGTGCATGAAAGATCTTAGATTTTGCATAAATAAATTAATAGGTAATTTAATAATTATATAGAGATGAAAAGAGTTGATGGTTCCAGCATTCTACCAGCACTATCTTTCCAAAAATATGATGAGAAGACAACACCTGTCACCTTAGATGACGTCGAAGGCATGATAGCCCTAACATTTAAATACAGACAATACTGAAAATGGTATCCAACAATATTATAGTTTAATGAAGTTTCAGAGATTATAGTCCTCTTGAGAAGTAAGCAAATCCAACACCTGGGGAAACATCATTAGTCCTTTTGTAATTTCTTGTTTTAAAAATGCCCACCACCATAATTTTTTGTCTCATACCTTGTATTATGCTTCCTTAAGCTTCTAGTTTTGTGTCCAGGTGCAATCACCCTATTTTACAGGTGTCCTCAGGCAATCACATTTCTCTTTCCATATCATTTTCGCATCTATTTTCTCTTTTATCTTTACTCATGTCACCTAATTGCATAACACATTCTTCAATTTCCAAATATGCCTTTATGTTAAACAAAAATTAATTTTACATGTAATTCCTTTAATTACCTCTTTTAACACCTAATAAATAAATAATATTTTTATTTTTCTAATTGATTCATCTCTCCAACAAAATTTTACACCACTGATAGGAAATGGGATATTTATATATCATCACCCTTTATTAAAATAAAATAGCGAGTTATTACTTTATCAAAAGTTTCTATTTTCTAAACCTCTCATTGTCACACAAAAATTTCCCTAGATTATAAGGGGTGCTATTGTTTATCTCTAAATTGAATTTAATATTTAATTTAATCATTATATTGATATAAATTACTTATAGTTGGAAATCATGGGGGAAAAGGAAAATTTTGAGTGTTCATGATATAAATATTTCTCTTGTTACGTAATTTATTTCACAAAAAAAATAACATTAGAAAGCAGAATCTAGTATTTTATTTTATAATATATGCAGTACTATTTTTTTTATCAAATAATTAAAGTTAGAATTATAATGGAATAACAAATAAGGAAGTTTTGTAGTAATTATTATCTAAATGACAGAAAGAGTGTAATGGTATTTTGGTCATTTGGTAGTTGAAGGACAAGCGTGCAACATTTTCAGTGTCACTTTGGTCCTTAGGGTTTGTTTATTGAAACATGTTCTTAGAAAAGTGTTACCCGTAGTACCTTAAACAGTGAAGTGGATAGACATCATACGAAGTTAAGAAAGTGACCTTTGATTGACTGATAGAATCCAGTTGGGCAAAACATCTCAGGTATAAATATGCAGCAAACACCACAGCCAAAACATGCATCAAACATTAGACCTAATTGAGTGTCACAGAAATTGTAAGAAACCATTTTTCTCCAAGAACAAACTTGGAACCCTTATTGCATGTATTGGGGGAAAGTTTTGGGTGGCCAGATAGGTGGTGGAGGTGTGATGGAGGAGGAGGTATGGAGGAAGGGACCATGGACTGCTGAAGAAGACAGGTTGCTTGTTGAGTATGTCAGACTGCATGGTGAAGGAAGATGGAACTCTGTTTCTAGGCTTGCAGGTAATTAACAACACTCGATCAACAATAATCTTTTACTGCTTTCTTCATTGAATTTCATTTCTATAAGTTACAATCCAACTGTGTTTTCAACTTCTTCTGTACATAGTGTTCCTTAAATATCTTCATTTTGAACATTATACTGCAGCATGGCAAAAACTGTTCTATGATCTGATATCGATAGGGTTGTTGTTGTTTGTTCATCGACAGGGTTGAAAAGAAATGGAAAGAGCTGCAGATTGAGGTGGGTGAATTATCTGAGGCCTGATCTCAAGAGGGGACAGATAACACCACAAGAAGAGAGTATAATTCTGGAGTTGCATGCAAGGTGGGGAAACAGGTAAAATTTATATGCATGTTCATTCTCTTGCCCTTTTGCATGGCAGCATTTTTTTCTAAGTTCTTGATTGCTAACTACAAAACCGAAAACTTCAGGTGGTCAACAATTGCAAGGAGTTTGCCAGGGAGAACTGACAATGAGATAAAGAACTATTGGAGGACTCATTTCAAGAAAAAGGCTAAAAGTCCCTCTGATGCAGCTGAAAAGGCAAGGAATAGAGTCCTGAGGAAGCAGCAATTTCAGCAGCAACAGTTGCTGCAGCAGCAGCAGCAACAGTATCAGGCACAACAACAGCTACAGTTCAACTTTGACATGAAAGGCATCATGGCCTTGCTTGAGGATAACAACACATGTAGAGCACCTTATGCAGCACCTCAAACTAGACAAGAAATGATCAACATGCAGCAAAACACCACAGAAGAGCAATTCTTGTACTCCATGCTCAATAGCAACTTTTCTGCACCAGAAACCTCATCTGAAGAAACTTTTTTGGATGGTCTGTGGAACTTGGATCATGGGAATTTCACTGTAACTAGTGCAGCAAGCAAAGTTGGTCTATACAATTTAGTTGCTCCCTTCTGTTAATGGTTTAGAAAACTACTCCTTAGTTAATCTAATCTAAGTCATAGTTTCATATGGCTCCAAGAAAAAATCTACAACTTTTGGAGTTTCCCAGAGTAATTGTTGTTGCAGAAGCTGTGTGATAGAAATATTATATTCTGAAGGCAACTTACTTTGTAATCTGTCAATAAAGTGTCTCATTTTTTTCTTATAAAAACTGAAATGAACTTTGCTTTTTGGATAACAATCACTAATGACAACTTTACAGCTTCTAGGAAAATAAGGAAGAGCCAAAATGAAATAAGAAACTGATAAAGGGAACTTTCCCTTTGCATTTATCCCAAAAGCTTATTAAATAATACACGTGAGATTTTTTAATAAATCTTCTCACACGTGGAGTCATTTTGTTTGAAATTTGAACAATGCAGAGGTATACTGTGGCAGTGGATTCAGAATCTTTTTAATGGGGAAAAGTAGATTATAATATTTTTACAAGATAAACAACCTTTAATCAATAATTTAGTTTATTCCATCTTTCTTCTCTTGTGTTTTTAATTTGATTTAAAAAGTTATCTTACAAGATATTGTAGATTAAAAATACTTGTGTAGATTACAAGTAACCTAAATCAGCAATTGTCTACAACATGCATGTGTTGAAATTCCATTTTGTAAGACAAATAAAAATTAGACTTGAGTGCATTGTTATTTAGTATGGGAACAATTTCGGTTCATTTTGGTTCATATATTTCAAAATGCTAAATTTTTATCTTCGTAATTTAATTGCTCAAGTTTGGTTTATATATTTAAAAAATGCATAATTTTATTTTTACTCTTAACTTATCATTAGGTTTTAACCATTTTAATGAAGCGGCAATCTACTTATCTAATTTGTTTTAGGTGTATGGTGTGTCTTTTAAAGGTTTTTTACTTCTTTTTTTTATATTTTATATTTTATATTTTATATAAACAATATATATTAACTTGTAAAAAATAAATAATCAATGTGGCATAGATGTTTCGTAGATTTACACTAGTGCAAAAAGGACTTTAGACGTCTGTTATTTTGGGCTTTTAACGTCTAATCTCTGTCCGATGTCTATATGGGTGACGTTAATGAGACGTCGGAGACGTCCGATCCATACAGGTTTGATGTCTCTGAGGTTGCTCCTGACTCACGGTGATTCGAGTTTACAACTTTATATTTTAGTTGAAGAGAATGTATTGTACATTTTTTTATTGGATGGTTTTAAAAACGTAGTGGAGGGAATTGGAGGAGTACAAAACGCAAGAAATCGCCGCCATAGAATGTCGCCTAAAGACACGAGAATAACTGCAGCAAAACCCAACGAAAACGCATTTTTATCGATTCAAATGAAAGATAATGCATCAAAGAGTGATGTAATTGGAGTAAAATTAATTTAAAATGGTGCAAAAGTGAGAAAACGAACCTGAAAAGCGTAACCCGTAGAGAGAAAATGCGACGAAGATGATGAACAATGAGTGCACGTGACGGCTGTCTCGCGTTCACGGTGTTTTAATGTCAAAATTTAGACGTCGGTTCCCCCAATTAACAGACGTCTAAAGTGCTTTAGAAGTCGGAGTGGCGAGATCAGAAGTCTAAACGGAGTCAAAAAGTGACTTTTTAAATTTCTTAGGGTTTAGACGTCGGTTCCCCAAATTAACAGACGTCTAAAGTGCTTCAGAAGTTGGAGTGGCGGGATCAGACGTCTGAATGGAGTCAAAAAGTGACTCTAAATTTCTAGGTTTAAGGTTTAGACGTCGGTTCCCCAAATTAACAGACGTCTAAATAAAATAAAAAATTATTTTTTTTAACTTTTTCTTTTAGTTTTGACGTCTATTCGGAGGAACCGACGTATATGAGTATTTAGACGTCGGACCCTTCCATAACCGACGTCTAAATAGTTGTTTTATTTAGGAAAAATGCCACCGATTTTTTTTTAGGTTGAATATTCGAGGATCAGACGTCTAAAGGGTGACGTTAAAGGTCTTTTTTGCACTAGTGTTATCTCGTTACATATATTAAAAAAATTCAATAATAGGTCAAACATAATAGGACTAAAATAATAAAATTTTCAAAATTGTAGATAAAAATCGAATAATAAAACTATTAAATCAAATTGTCCATTTTTTTTTTAAATGGCTAAGTTTATGCAATTAAAACAATGAGATACGAATCGTCCATACACTAAACAATAGAATAAAAAAAAGAAATTAAACCTAAATATTATATTTTTACTAAAAGAATACATCAAGTGACAAATTAAGATAACATTCTAAATTATTCTCATCCGTTCATTTTGTGGACAAATTTTGACAATTAATAAATGTTTTCCACTGTTAAATAAATATGTGGTCTCAAATAATTATATGATGATCAACCATTGATCCCAAAAACTTGTCTTATTAAAAGAAAGACACGCAGACGAGATTAACTTTAATTATATTACATCTCTAACAATGATTCTCAAGATTTTTGCTTTTCTTATGCATTTGTCTGAAATTAAAGAAAGTGCAGCCAATTAATCATAGAAAAATGCACTGAAATTCTGCAAATATTGTTTGATTTGGATGGGAAATATTTAAATGAAAGCATGGGTTTGCATAAACAAAACCCTTTAAGCATAGATTATGCGACACTTTTTTGGTGAATATGTATAACCCAATACATAGTCCACATATTTGAATTCTTTTTCTTTCTTTAATCCACATATACATACAAATGCTTTCTATTTCTTTTTGCTTTCTATCAAATTAATCAATTGGGGTTTGAGCTTAGTCTAAGACAGAACTAGATTCTTGAATACGTCACATATCTCACACGATATCTTTTTTAATTTCGCAAATAATCTATACGTGTGTCTATATATAAAAGGATTATCCTATGAACTTATCATCCTAGACCCAGATTTTATGTGAAAACAATTTTTAAATGAAGGTTTTCGGAATATGGCAAATTAAGAGAGAAAATACAAAATCTCTCCTCTCATATTCACTAGTGCAATGAAGAGAAACGACAACAGTTATTTTCGCTGATAGGCATCGGTATTTTAACCGAGACATATTCAGACGAGGTAAAAAGTGATTGATTTTATGTCTCGGTTCAGAACCGAAGCATAAAATGGTAGGATTATGCTTCGGTTCAAAATTAACTGAAGCAGTAACATTTTTTATTTTTTTAAATTTTATGCCTCTGTTCCTTATGAACCGAGGTCGTTTCTCCCCCTCTCCTGTACCTCCATTTCATCTCCTACTTCTCCCATGCCAACAATCAGTTCTCCGGCCCAATCCCCGCCTCCTTCTCCGCACTCTCCGGCCCAATCGGTCCCCTTCCCCTCGCCATTGCTGCCATGCCCATCCTCCGTCATCTCCACCTGGCGGCAACTTTTTCTCCGGCCAGATCCCTCCCGAGTATGGCACCTGGCAGCACCTAACGAGCTCATGGGAAACATCCCCGGAGCTTGGAAACCTCACCGCGCTTGGAAACATCCTCCGTCATCTCCACCTCGGCGGCATCCCGTCGGAGATTGGAAACTTGTCCGTTTCGACGCTGCGTATTGCGGACTCTCCGGCGATATTCCGGCTGACCTCGGAAGGCTTCAGAATATGGACACGCTCTTTCTTCAGGTGAATGCGCTCTCCGGCTGGGGAACCTGAAGAGTCTCATGTCGATGGATCTGTCCAACAACGTTCTCTCCGGCAAGGTTCCGACGAGCTGTGCGGAGCTCAAGAATCTAACTCTGCTAAACCTTAACCGTGTAGGAGTCAGCCGTCAGCTCCAACTCCTCCTTCTTCGTTTCTGAAACTGAAGTATATTAGTGAGATTATTATTAATGAGTGAAGCACATGCTTGGTGAAGTAGCATTGTTATATTTTAGGGTTAGGAGTGGAAGAAGGAAAAGTTGGAGGGAAGGAAGAAGGTGGGGATGTGACACGATGTGACAAGGAAAAATGGGATGGGATGGGATGTGACACAATTGCACAGATTCATGCCATTAATGGCCTCGGTTCTGTGATGATCGAGGCATAAACTTCTTTCAACACCGGTTCTGTATAGAACCGAAGCACTAAATTACGTGTCAGGCCAAAACTCAGTTTTGCAGAGACGCAGGTGACTTTTTCAGAAAGTATTAGACACCGGTTATGATTTGAACTGAGGTAAGATGCCCTATATGTTTCGGATATTCTTAAACCGGTGCATATAAGTTTGTGAAAATTACAAGATTGTCATCGTTTTCAGATAGGCTTCGGTTTTTCTTTGACCAAAGCCTATTAGGCGAATTCAAAAGCATATTTTTTACTAGTGATTATATATATATATACATATATATATATATATATATATATATATATATATTAGAAAATAATGCATATTTTTATAATCTTATGGAAACAATATAAATGCAGAATAATCACACACAAAATTTGATAATGAAGTTCAGTCAATTATGTAGGTCTATATCTTTAGGTTGTTGCAAACATTTTATTTTAAAACACTCAACTTACAATCGAAACAAATCTAGAAAAATAAAATACTATTTTTCTCTCTCTCCTCTCTTTTCACTAGTGTTGGCAGGCATAATAAACTTTTGCTCAAATTTATATATTCCTCACATCTCATTTCTACGATGATGTTATCCTTTCAATTCATTGGTTTTAATTTTTCTTCACCAAAATTACTCTTTTGACCAATTCTAGTAATCTCCCACTTTTGAAGAATAATTTCATTTTGTCTTCACATCTTAGATCAATGTAGCAACATTCTCTTATATGTTATTTTAGCAGGGCAAACAAAGTTGAGCACAACTTCAATTTGTCAAATGGTTACTACCTTTGTCAACATATATGTTAGATTCTTAGTACCTAAAATTTTTGTCAATGTTAGTACCTCATAGTTAATCAAAGATATGGTGAAGTGATAACGAAGACCAATGAGTTTTGTCCTAGAATAAAATGTTGAATTCTTTGCTAGATGTATCACACTCTGACTATCACTATACAAAACACTTTTATGGATAAATCCCAACTCGGTTAACAAATCTTGAAGCAATATCCATTCTTCACTAACTTCTATTACTACTACATACACAACCTAGATAAAGCAATAATCTTCTGTATTTGTGACATCCAATAAACACTTATAATACCAACAATAAAAATGTAACCAATGGTACTTCTTTGGTGATCAACTTCACCTCCTATGTAACCTTACTTTTAATGCTCCTTTACTAAAGTATAAACATTTCTCTAGTATGCCTCGTAGATACCTTAAACTCCCTTTGAATGACTCTTAATGAGCTTTACCTAGATATGACATAAACTTGTTAATAACTCTCAGTGCATGGATAATGTTTGACCTTACATAGATCATCACGTACATCAAACTTCCAATGGCTGAAGCATATGGAACTTTAGCCATTTATTCTCTTTCTTCATTTGTCTAAGGTGATTGATCCTTGGATAAAGGAAATAACTAGTCAAAGGTGTGATAACTGTCTAGGCATCTTCCGTGTTAATTCTATTGCAAAACACGATTGATGTAATCTGCTTGAGATAATCTCAAAATTCCTTTTTGTTTATACTGTGTGAGTTCCATTCCAAGGATTTTCTTCACTGAACCCAAGTCCTTCATGTCAAATTCTTTTGACAGTTGCATCTTCAAGTTTTTAATTTCATTCATATTTGAACCTACTACTAGCTATTCATTAATATAAATTAACAAAAAGATATAACTAGATCTTGAAGAAACAACAATGGTCAACATTGCACACCATATTCATTTTCCCTTCTTCTAAGAAACATTCAAGTTGATACATTTAAATCTCTTCATCTAAGTCACCATGAAGAAATATAGTCTTTAGGTCTAATTGGTCAAGGTAAAGTCCCTCACTAGAAACAATACTTAAGAATGTCCTGATAGTATTAAGTTTCACAACTAGTGCAAAGATTTTTGTGTAGTCAATTCCTTCCTTATGTTGAAATCCTTTGACAATTAGTCATGCTTTATATCTCTTGGAGCTATCATGATCATCCTTTACTCGATAAACCCATTTGTTGTGAAGTGTCTTTTTCCATACAAGTAACTCTACTAGTTCCTATGTTTGATTGGATACTAAAAACTTCATTTCATCTTTCATAGCAAGCTCCTACTTACTAGCATCTCAAGTCTAACATGCTTCCTTATAGTTTTTGGGTTCCCCTTCAACAATTACTAATATATAATTTAAGTATTTCTTGTTAGACTATTGAGATCAATAAGACCTTCTCAAAGGAAGAGTTGGAGTATAAGGTTTTGGAATGTCAAGTTGTTAGTCATTGTTATTTTCAATTGATTCCTCTCGCCGAGAAGTATCAATTATATGAGTTTTTAGGATATCATCCACCTCTAAATAAGCTGGATTGCTCTAAGCTTCTAGTGTATGTGTTGCCCTTATCCTTATACATTACTTTTTCATTGAAGATCACAACTCCACTATGAATAATCTTTTTGTTTTCATGATCCCATAAACAGTAGTCAAACTCATCTTTATCGTAACTTATGAAAGGGCACTTCTTTGATTTAGGATAAAGTTTTTTCCTTTCTTGATCACTAGTGTGCGCATATGCTACTTGTCAGCATACAATTTCATCCGAATAAATAAATTCATTTTTAAAAATAATAAATAAATAAATAATATAAAAAATTAAAAATATAAAAATATATAAAAAATGTTTTCAACTAATGGTAGAAAAAAACACAAAAGACAAAATAAACTTTCTTTAAGTTTTCAAACTTTAATTTTAACATAAAAAAGAATAAAAAACATAATAACAAAAGTGATAATAAAATAAAATAGCCTATTTTATTTTTAAATCCTTTCTGTTTATAATTAAAATTAATATCTACATATTATCCCATGATTTGTTGCATCACGTTTTTTCCAGTTAAATAAAGATATGATTTTAACCCTTAAGAGCAGTATATATAGTAATAACTAGAATTAATATCTTGGATATTACATTATGATTTGATTATCACAATATGTCACCGTCAAGACCAATTCCTTCCATATATAGTTCATTTATAATTACTAATAAGATTACGATTGCATTACAATATGTGTATATAAATACATAACCCATGAAAAGAAAGGGACGAAAAAAAAGAGGGTGATACATAGAGAGACATAAAGAGAGAGGCCAGAGAAAAAGATACAAGGGAATAAGCTCTCGCGTAAAAGGGGCTCTGCTAACAACAATTACCAAGAAAGAAGCCATTGGAGCAATGAAAGTTTTGAAGGAATAACATTCTCCAAGAGGATTGTTTGCTTTCTATGTCTCTGTGTATGTGTTATTAACTATCCTATGTGTTTACCTTTTTTTATATATAAAAATAATAAAAGATAAAATAAAAGATAAAAATGTTTTCGCTGTTAATTAAACATTTTGGGAAAAATTAAACATTTTGAAAACTACGTTAACTTTGTGCAGTTAATTAAAGGTAATGCTTTTGGGCAGGCGCGGTAGAGTGCTAATACCTTCCCTACGTGTAATCAATTCCCGAACCCAAAATCCATTTTCATAGACCATGTCTTATTTTATGGTTTTCCATAGTTTTTTCAGAATAAATTATAGTGGTGACTCCAAAATATTTTTTTAAACCCGTTTTTTTTTTCAGTTTGTTGTTTTATTGTGATCCTAGTTGTAACACTACACAACCAAAAACTCTAAGATATGAGAGTTTTATCTTTTTCCCACTCCGTACCTCTTTTGGTATCTTGTGTTCTAATGGTACTAATGGACCTCAGTTGATTAAGTAAGTTGTTATGTTGATTGTTTTTGCTCAGAATTGCTTTAGTAAGTCTAATTGTAAATGCAAGCTTCTGGCTCTTTTAGTAAACGTTTGATTCATACACTCAATTACACCATTATGTTGAGGTGTACCTGGCATAGTCCTCACCATTTTGATCTAGCGCTCATAGCAAAACTTCTTAAATATATTGTCTTCATATTCACCATCATTGTTCTTTCCAAGCTTTATTATCTTTAATCTTATCTCATTTTCTACTATGGCTTTCCAAATCTTAAAAGCATCAAATACTTTTGACTTGTGTTTTTGAAAGTAAACTTATACCTTCCTAGAGTGATCATCTATAAAAGTAACAAAGTGTTGTTTCCGACCAATGGATGGGACAGTCATTGGCCCCCAAGCATTAGAGTCGACAAGCTCAAGTCTCTTTTTCTTTGAGGTTCTTTTACCTGTGTGAAAGATAACTCTTTTCTTCTTTATAAGTATATACACTTTTCACACGTGTTAATTTCTACTGATCGAAGACATGATAGTTTATCTTTTAAGTTCATGATCTTCATCCATTTCTCGCTCATATGGCGTAACCTTTGGTGTCATATATTGGAATTTTCATTTGTTGCAATTGCAATCAAATGACATGCTTCAGTAGTCTTGTAAAGAGTATCACTCTTTTTACCATGAGCAATAGCCATCGCACCCTTTGAAATCTTTCAATGATCTCCATATGGAATATTATCATATAACCTTCATTGGCCAATTAGCCTACTGAGATTAAGTTCTTTGTCAAGTCAAGAATATGTCTATCATTCTCTAATCGTGTATTGATCTGTTTAACTTAATCTTTACTACAAACTTTCCAGCAATCTCATAAGATTGTTCGTTACCAAGGTAAACTTTACCAAGGATTCTAAGGACATAACTCTCAAAGAATTGTCTTTGTGATGTGGAATGAGAGGATGCTTCAGATTCTATCACCTAAGATTATTCCATTGTTCTCTAAAGAACAAATCAATGCATCATCTCATCCAGATGTAGAAGAAAGATTTGCCTCTACCTTCCCATCTTGATTCTCCGATGCATTCTTGCAATGGTTTTATTAATGCCCAATTTCTCCACAATTCCAACACTAAATTTCCTTTGATTTATGGAAGTTATGAGGGTTTTAGACCTAGACATCCTTTATTTAGATTTAGTACATATGCATCCTTTAGTCAGATCTCTACACTTAGATTCGAATCATGATAGTAGCATTCCAACTTTCTAATAGGGAAGACAAAAGTATCAATGCTCATACTTCTTCATCGAATTCAATTTCAATAAAACTCAATTGGGTTATGACTATATTGAGTTCATTCACATGTTGTGTTGTTAATGTACCTTTTGTCATCCATAAATTGAACAATCGTCTTATCAAATGAACTTTGTTTGAAGTGGAAGACTTTTCATACATTCTAGAAAAATCCACCATGAGATTTTTTGTGGTTATTTATTTTACAATATTGAATGTAACATTGTGAGATAACGTTAAGTGGATAACTTTGAGAGCTTGTTTGTCAAGAAGAGCCTAGTCTTCATCTTTCATGCCCTCTGGCTTGTTTCCTGAGAGAGGTTGATACAACTTTTTCTGATACAAATAATCTTCAATTTGCATCTTCCAAAAGCCAAAGTCCGCCCCATCGAACTTTTCAATTTTCACTTTTCCTTCATCTACAACCATTTCTCCCACTCAAATCTAATTCCCTTTAGATCGTTTATAATAAGAAACAATAGTAACAATTTGGCTATGATACTAATTGTTAAGAAATAACACACATTTCTTATAATCAAATTTATGTAAACAATATAAATGCAGAATAATTACACATAAATTTAATCACAAAGTTCGACCAACTATGCCTACTACATTTTCCGATTGTTGCAAATCTTTTATTTGAAAGAGAAAATTACAAAAAAAAAATGTTTACAAATTTCAATTGTTTTACTAGTAACCAGAATGATAATTATTTTGCATTGTTTTTGTTTTTGTTTACATGTTGTCTTGTGTTATAAAAAGGAAGTTTTGTGACTAGTGTAAAATAGTGGTAAAGTGTGGTTGGATAAAAGAACCACGACAACTTGATTTTGATTTAAAATGACAATTATTTTTCTAGGTTACAGGTTTTAATAAAAGAATAAAGATATAATTATATTATTTTTTTGTTAAATAGAATGTGTTCCTAATTTTTGTTAAATAAAATGTCATTCTTCTCATTATATTTACATTAACTCAACTTTAAAGTAACCACCTCTTAGACAAATAAAAATATTAATTAGTAATTTGGTTTTTATATTTTTCATCTCACTAATTAAGTTTCTATATTTTTACAAAGATACAATGTGACCCTTTTTCCATCAGCTTTGTTCTCAATAGATCCTGAAAACAAACTCAAAAAGCCATAATTGGATTCATGTGTATGTATCCGACAATGCAGTAGACAAAAATGAAGATATTAGATATATGATATTAGATCTAAAGGAGACAATCTAGATGAATTGTGCCACCACAAAAAAGGGGTTGGAGAGGAAAAAGAAGGTTTGAACTCACATCTGGTCACCTCCTAATGATGTTAACATTGATTTCATAGAAGAAAACACAATGTCTCTATTTAAACAAATGTAGGAACTCGATTAAGTAAAAACATATATAGGAACCATATTGACTCTTGTGCTTAAATATAGGGGTCAAGTTATTAATTAAGTCTTTTATTGGACTAACATTTAGTCACCTTTCAAACAATTTAATGTCGACTTAATGAATAGAACCACATTGACTATGTTTAACAAAAATTAGGACCATATTTAGTCAAAAAATAATATATGGACCAAATCGAATCAAATGTTTAAATATAGAGACTAAATTACTAATTAATTCAAAGGTAAATGTTACAAGTATTAGAATCAAATTAAGGAGTTCATGTTGGATAAAAGTTGATAGAAACACGAACAAAATTTCCTGAGACGTGTAAATTTAATGTCCTTAAGGACTTATCCGCGGTGTATTCCGCAAGTCCCCCAGGATACAACAGGAACTTTCCAGAATATCTCTGAGAATCTCAGAACTAGCAAGGATCTCTAAAAAGAGTATAAAATAAACCCAGAATAATTTTAGAAAAGGAAAAGAAGAAATGAAAATGAGAGAAGATTACTTGTTTGTGTGTTTTGGAATGAAGGAAGAGCTTTTTATTTATATAGCTAAGGGGGAATAAAATCAATAAAGGAAAAAAAAACCATTAAATATTGAACGTTGCAATCCAACGTTTTCTTTTGCAATAATCTAACATTATTACAACAGTTCATACATAGAGATTGATACCAAGAACTAAATGATCTATTGCAACAAGTACAAAATTAAGAATAAAAAGACTAAGAATACGATATAATAACAAATAGTAAGAACGCAATATTATAGATTACAAATTTCAATTATTTTAAAATCTTCAACCATTAGTAAGAACGCACTATATATAGGCTAGTAATGACACTAGTGTAGCGAAGGGTTTTGACACCAATTTTTTTCACTATTCTATTTTTGTTTTACAACTAAAGCATATCCAAGTGAAGTAAAAAAGGGAAGGTTTAGGCATCAGTTGGTAAGACAACCGAAGCATAAAGTCATTAAAAATAAATAAAAATTAAAAGCAATAGGCTTTAGTCAAACGCAAACGAAAACAAGAGGATAACGACGATATGAGAGCGAGAATGAGAGCGACAACGAAAGCGAGAACAAAATCAAAACAGACCAAGACCAACCGCTCAAATGCGAACCACCAACCAAGACAACAGTAATGTATTGGAATCCTAAACACAACAAACAAAGACCTACATGAACTTGCAATGTTGTGATGCCTTAACATGAAAAGATGACAAAGACCACCAAAATGCAACGACAACACCAAAATGAGAAGAAAAATAGCTTAGGGAAAGGAAGAGGAAAAAAATGAAAGGAAGAGATAAACGAGAAATGAGAAGGAAGATAAATGATAATGAAGACAAAAACTAACCTTAATGAAGACCATAATGGAGGAAAACGCGAAATTGCAATGACAAAGGAGAAGAATACAATGACGCCAACAAAACCTTTTTCACGGGTTGTAAAAATTCATAAATTTATCCTATGTAGATGCATAAAGAAATTTTTTAAAATATTTGCACAACTATAGGTTTCAGTTCTTCAAATATTTTAAAAAATGTCACTGCATCATTATAGGTTTCTTTAAAGAATCAAAGCTTATACTCATGTGGTTAAGGTATAAGCTTCGGTTATCTTTGAACTGTTACTTACAGTTGTGCAAATATTTTCAAAAATGTCACCGAGTCATTATAGGCTTTGTTTGTCTTAAAAAGCGGAGCATATTAGACATATCAAATCCTATTTTTGCACTAGTATGATGTAACTAACACTATAAGGAAATAACAAAAAAGTTTTCACTGGCTAACACAATAATCATCTTAACTTTAAAGTGACCTTAGCTTGGAGACTAGGGATAAAATTAAACTATTTTCCTAGATTTAAATAAACCAGTTCAACTTGGTGTGTGTGAGGGCAGGACAACAAATCAAGTTAACCTACCACCTCAACCTAAAAGGTTTGAAGGTCCTACATATCACTTTAAGAAAGAGGGCTACCTTTTTAGAACTATAGTATGTTTGAATGTCCTAAAGAAAAAGAAAAAGAAAAACATTAAAATGAAAAATTTTATAAAAAAATTAGGACTAGAGACATAAAATGCTTTAAATGTCTTGAAATGGACCATTATGCTTTTGATTAAGCTAATAAAGTGATGGTTTTAAAGGGCCAATGACATTTATGATGAATTTACTTTTTCATCTAATGAAGAGGTTCTTGAGGAGAAGAAGACCTGATAATGGTAAGAAAACTTATTAAAAATCAATCATATGAACCATAATGATCATAAGAACTTATTCAACACGAAAGTAAAGATTTTTAAAACATTTTTTTCTCATAATGATGCTCTTTTTATAAATTTTGTAGTTTGATATTAGTGAAAATTTTAGTTAGTAAACTCCATAAAAAAGCTTATAAATTTCAATGAATTAAAGATGATGAAGAAATAATAGTTAATTAATAACTAAATATGCCTGTATCAAGATAAAAGTATTATGAAAGTCCAAATGGAAGTAGGATATATTTTACCTTATAGATCAATATGATCATTAATATATTTATGATGACCTCATGAGTAAGATGTGTTTCTGTAAAATTTGGAACAAAATAAATGCATCCTTCAAAATAAACGTATATTATTATTGTTCTTCTAAAATTTAAATGTATATAATTTTAGAATATTTTAGAATTTGTTAATAAGTGATAAATGAAAAACAGATATATGATGATTTTAGTAAGTTGATTTATAATTACAGATTATTTTAATTAAATGTGTAATTAATACAACGTTACGTGGTTATTGATATCAGTTTTTCACCTATTAATAAATATATAAAAATGTCTAAATTTTTAGATGAATCTAAAAAAATAAAATATAGTTAAAATTTAAAGGAACAGACTTAATACAATTTTGTTGGACTCTTACTTAATATTTTAAAACTTTTAGAGATTCAAAAACTTATTTTACTTGTTCTGTATTCAATCAAAGTAAAATGACCTACGTATTTTATAAACGGTTGAGACAAAGCAGAAATTTGTGTCTCCAATTCATAATTCTAAACACTTCTCCTTAATCTTTTTTTTTTCTAATATTGATATGCACCAAAAAACTGTTATTATTTTTTAATATAATATTGCAAAAGAAGATTTGAGGCATCAAAAGAAGTTGGGGTATTATGATTTCAAACCCGTGAGTACCATTTATGATGCTAACTCTAAATTAATGAAAAATAGAGAAGAATAATTATCTCAGCCTCAGTATGTCCAGATAATTGGGAACTTATTGCATTTGATGAGCTTTTTTAGACCTGATATTGCTTATGTAGTAGGTAGACTGAGTAAGTACACTCAATGTCCAAATCAAGAACATTGGGATGCACTTTTTAGGCTTATGAGATACTTAAAAGGTTCAATGGATTATGTCATTGAATATAGTGGATTTCTCACTGTACTAGAAGGGTACAATGATGCTAATTGGATCTCTGATTCATATGAGACAAAATCCACTAGTGGTTATGTATTCACACTTGGGGATGGTGCAATTACATGGAGATCAACCAAACAAAAATTATTGCAAGATCAACAATGGAATCTAAGTTTGTCGCTCTTGAGATGGCTGGTAGTGAGGCTGAGTGGTTGAAACACTTCTTAGCAAACATTCCATTAGGAATGAAACCAACCCCATCGGTGTCAATACACTGTGATTGTCAATCGGCAATCACTATAGCTAAAAGCAAGAATTACAATGGAAAGAATAGACATATACAATTGAGACATAATTTGGTGAAGCAGCTGCTAAAGAGTGAAACTATTTCCATTGACTATGTGAAGTCAGAACGAAATCTAGCAGATCCTCTGACAAAACCCTTGGGAAGAAATATGATCTTAGAAACATCAAGGGGAATGGGACTTAAGCCATTGGTAAACAAACAAGTGATGGTAACCCAACCTTTGTGATTGAAGATCCCATGAATAAGGTTCATATGGGTAAAAACAAGTCACTTGTTAGTTCTGATAGCACTAATTTGATTTTAAATCAAATATGTCCATTCCTATGGTGTGTGTGTGTGTGTGAAAGTGCTAGAGACTGCATTATTTAGAGGTTAAAATTTGTAATTAAACAAAGATTTTAATGATCTTCATATCTCTTATGGTGGTGTATGATTTGTAGCATACACTTGATGAAATCACCTATATGAGTGTCAAGTATGGCCGCTTGCATGAGATTTTGGCATGACCTCTAGAGCAGTCATGAATATCGGGCACGCGCATGGCCTAGTGAGTGCATCACAACAATAACAGCAAGGATTGTGGAGGTGTACTGTGATTGATAAATCTCTAACACACTCAAGTCTCTTTGGTTCATATAGCTTGTTATACCAATTATACTGTGTGTTAAGTTTCTCGATCTAGGATTGGTTCATATAGCTTGCTATACCAACTCTGATGCATTACATCTTATAAAACCTAGGACTTTTTCTTCTTTTCTCTCTTTCAATCATTGTTTCTTATCTTTTGCAATATATGGGGGATTATTATTATTTTTGAATATAATATTGCAAAAGAAGATTTGAGCCATCAAATGCGAAAGATTTTTTTAAGCTTGGACCGCAAGTTTTGCTTCCAACGTTTTGATTTGGAGATATATCCCAAACTTCACGCTACCAACATTCTCATTTTATTTGCAATGTTCCTATTGTATTAAAAAATCATTTTTTAGCAGATATTTTGCTGGATAATTTGGATCTTTTGGATCATGGGCCTAGTTCACCAACTCTATAAATAGAGCACTTCATTCACTCCAAAACACATCATGAGAAATCACTCTTCTCTTGGTTTCATTCTTTCTCTTTTCTTCTTTTCCTAAAAATATTCTAGGTTTATTTTATTCTCTTTATAGAGATCCTTGTTAGTTCTGATATCCTCAGACATTCTAAGAAGTTCCTGTTGTATCCTAGGGGCTTGCGTAATACACCGTGGATAAGTCCTTAAGGACAGTGATCTATACGCCTCAGAAAATCCTTTATTCGTTATCTTTATTCTTATATTATCAGCTTTTACCACAAAAACACATAACAAAACAAATGAATAATCAATCCTTTCCACTCCTTCATATTTTCCTCTTGTATTTTTCATTTTTCTAATATTGATTTGGTTATTTCTAATTTATCACTTAATCTCCTTAAAAATCTTAATCTTCAATAATACTTTCTTTCCAATTCGACGTTCGAAGTAAGAATTCACATATAGCACAGAATAGTTTAGAACTTTTAAAAAGTTTAAGATGTTATTATCCTAAAAGGATAAAATGAATATTTCGAAAAAGTTAGAAGATAGAGGAAGAAAAATATGAAGGTGTAACTCATAATAAAGAGGGCATTTCATAATTCTATACAATCACAAATAAATTTAAATCAAACTTTGATATTAATTGTTAGATATAATCAACCTATCACATAAAGAATGTGAGATACATCATTACCTTCAAATTCCACTATAACTCCTAATTGTAACATATATCTATCTAAAAACAAAAGAAGTTATAAAAGTGATTTTGCGATAAAAGTTGAAAGAAAAGGTTAGAAAAGTTGTTAATGTAGTTCTTCCCACTAATATTTGAAAAATACAGTTAAAAAAAAAAGAATGAGAGAGATGGTGGATTTAACTTTTTTCACTAACAAAAATTAACAACTAACATTTATCATGGATAAAAAAAATGTGTTGCATATAATAATTACGTTTAAAACTTTTAAGTTGGGTTGAAGAAAGATACCTGTGGTAGCTTCTTACAACACCTCCATATACTTGAAATTTCTAACTTTATCGCTTTCTTTATCAGTTATAGAATATATAATCTGTTTCAAAATACAGAATAATAATATTTCAGATTTTATATTCTAAAATAAAAAATAAAAAATATTACTTATTATATATTTCAAAATATAAAATAAAAAACATATTTTGAATTTTAGAATAAAATACAAATATGGCAAAGACGAGGAAGAAGAAGGACAGAGATAGTGAAAGGTGAAAATAGAAGAAGAAGATGGGTGCAAATGGAGGAAGAAGTTGTTTACGTTGTAAGGAGCATTTTATTTTTTCAGTTTTACAAAATATCAATTATTTGAAAGGTGTAAACCGTAATCGGTGGATGTTAATAGTAAAGCCCGTAATTCTGTCAGATCAATTCTGTGTAGCCAATTACTTCCTGCACCCCTCCAATTTCAAACTGCACGCCATTAAATATGTAAAATGTAGAAATTAATTTCATGGGAATTTAAATAACCTAAACCTAGTCCTTTTTTTCTTCAGCTGTATATTGTGGCAGTGACTTACGGATTAAGAAAGAAAAGAGGCAAATGGGTGTATAGAGAAATAGAGAAGGGTCATTCTATAATTTAATCAAAGGGCATTTTCGACACACGCATAGTTATCCAACCTAAGTCGATGGTTAAATTTATTACAGTATGTTGTTAACAAAGAAAACTATTTGAACTTTTGAACATTTGTACATTTCAGCATCGTTTAAAATTTGTACTTAAAATTTCTTTTATAAGGCTAGTTTATAAGCTAGTTTGACTAACAACTTTTAACTTATAAGCTAGTTACTTTAGCTAACTCATAACTTATATCTTCTAACTTATTTAATTTTCTTCTATGATTATGTAATGTAGTCTTATTATCCTAAATTTCCTTTACCTATTATTAGGTGCTTTTAGTTTTAAGATTGAGTTACGTTTTAGTTTTCTATGTAGTTTAAATTAAAAAATAACATTACAATTTGAAGTAATCAATATTTTGATGACATGAAAATTATGTAACATTTCAGTAAGAGTAGTATTAATATTAATCAAGGACATATATATATATATATATATATATATATATATATATATATATATATATATATATATATATTTTCGGTTGAATTGGTTCGAGGGTCGATCGTCCTTTCTTGTTGTGCTCTATTTTGATCTTCAATCCTTAAGTCAGATATGTTTCATAAAGAGGTCTATATTTTATTACAATAGATTAAGATGATCGTACGTGACATCAGTTGTATTACTTATAAAGTTTGTGGCAGTCAAGTCCATTGATTAGTTATCAGATAATTGTCCATGAATGACCATTAACTCCGATCGGTATATTTCATATAGTACATATATATACATATGTATATATGTACATATGTATATATACATATATGTATATATGTATATATGTATGTACATATATATACATATATACATATATGTATGTACATATATATACATATATACATATATGCATGTACATATATATGTATAGATATATATATACATATATATACATATATACATATATGTATGTACATATATATGTATATATATATATATATATATATATATATATATATAAAATATTTGTATTATATAAGCCTTTTTAAAAAAGAAATTTTTTAATATTGGTCAAAACTCGTAAGTCAATCTAACTCATCATGGGTTTGAGTCGAACCGGGTTAGAAAATTACAAATTTTATTGATTATATGTTAAAACGAGTTAAACTCACTTAACCTACTGGTTATGCGAGTTTGAACCGAGTTACAGTGAGTTGACTCACAAACCACCTTATTTTAAAATATTTTAATTTGATCAAAAAGGCTAGAATTTTGAACCTGCCAACCCGTATCAACCCAACCTACCAACCCGTCGGGCCACAAGGCGGGGAAAGGTGGGTCAACCCGTTAGTCCACCTATTCATAATATTTAATTTTATTTCACATTGTTTCTCACATAATATTAAAAGTCACACACACATCATTCTTTCTTTTACACAATTTTTTTAGACTTTCACAACACTACTCTCCCTTTTTACACTACTCACCTACACACTTCTTTGTCAGGAATCCCAAGCACATCATTCTTTCTTCTTCATCACTACTCTTCTAGACTTCCATATCTTCTTAGAGTTAATTGATTTAGGAGGAAAATTAGGGTTGCATCATCTCTTCTCATACCAATTTGTTTGGGCAAAAACTAGGTTTACATTTATTATCTAGTTTTCTAATATTCTTCTCTTCTCAAAGCCATTTGATTGGGGGAAAAATTAGGATTGCATCCCTTCATTATTCTTTTCTAATTTTGTGTTCATTTGATTTTAGGATAAAATTAAGGATCCATTGGTGTTATCAATATTTGAATCACATTTGCTCATTCAGTCCTTTTGAGTAGCATGTTTATCACATGAAATGAATAAGGTGGTGTTCATGCAATATTTTTTAGGTTTTCAGTGTCTTTCTCAATGATACATTTGATGGGACACAATTGATTTCAATTGAATAGACATTTTGGCTCTTAAGCGATTCATTTTATTTTTATTAAGCACCTCAATTTGAAATCTGGTACGAGCAATTATTGACGACAACACCAATCATCGCAAGCAAAGTTAATCAAAAGCAATGTTGAATTCTCGTGATTGATTTAATTATTGACTAAAAGAAACATGAATTGGCAAAGCATTTTGTTGAAAAATGGTAGGCTAGAATGCTAACTCGTCATATAATGGGATGAGTTGCAGAATTCAACTCATATTGACTTGGTGGACCAACTCAGCCCAACCCATTTTTGGATGGCTAGAAGCGAGGCAAGCCAAAATAAGTTAGACTAGTCCGTTTTGACACTCCTACTTCTCTAGATCGCTACCCCTCTATGTTAGTACTCATTTACCTTAGTGTTTGTCGACATATAGTATTAGTCTATGTCACTACTCCCCACGTTATTGGTCCTTTGCATGGATGCTCCTCTATGTCGTTGTGTTGGTGTTCATCTATGTCATTATTCCCCACATTGTTGATCCTTGCATGGATGCTCTCTGTGTCATTGTTCTTCTAATAATCTTTTGCTGCAATCATTCTTAATCTAAAATTATTTTTAACTCATGTTTTTATTTATATTTATTCCTTTATTGTTTAGTTTATTTAGTATATAAGTTTTTATCTTCCTTGTGCTCTCTATGTATGTTTTTATCAACTATTAACTATCTTATTTACTAATTTTACCAAGCTTTTTGTATTATATTTACAAAATTCATAATTACGTTCTTATATATAATCTATTCTTTTAATAATCTATTCTTTTAATTGTTAACTATATCTAATTTTTAACTTTTTGAATTTAGTTAAAAGTATGTTCAATTCAATTTAGGTAACATCACAATATGAGATTAAGAAACAAATGATACTTGTGACTTTTTAAAACGATTAAAAAAGATTTGTTACTAAACATAATATAAGATATTTTAAAACTGAAAATTGAAGAAAAATATTCGTAATGAAAAATTAGAGGACTAAAAGGAAAAATAAAAAAATTGTAAATTTATAAAATATAAGCAACAAAAATATAGATAATAAAAAAATTACATAGTAAAACTCTTAAAAGGTGCAATTCGCATCTAAAAAGCTTCTATATTTTTTTATTCAAATTTGTGACATATACCTGTGCCCTGCCGCTAAATACACTGAATTTAATTATTTGGTCAAAGAACGGTAAAGTTGATCATATACTTCTCAGTTGTGACTTTTCTTTAGGTTGCTTTTAGATCTTCTAGACATTTGTATTGACTTTATTTTTTTTAGTATTTTTTTAATTTTATCATTTAAATAATTGAATTTAGTTTTTAATGTATATTTTTTTAATATCATTTCTCATAGTTCTATGTTAGTTTAATCTATTTTAAAACATATTTCATAAACAGAAAAGGTTATCTCCGTATTAAGAAAATCAATATTAAAATCATTTTACAAGAAGATAAAATAAAAGAAAATATGTATATATAGAAATTAAAAGTTAGACACTTTTAGAAAAAATACAAAATGAAAATATGAATATGTTTGATATTAAAAGAAAAAGTTTAATGGCAAGTTTAGTTCATATAATAAGTTTTATTTTAGTTTTAATATTTATAAAACGTTTCACTTAACTTTTTATTTCCGTAAAAAAAAAATCTTTGCTATTTTATTTTAGTCCTTCTTCCCTTTTCTTTTTTAAAGTGATTAGTTCAAAATAAACTTAATACTATGGAATAACAAAGAATTTAACTGTAACGAAAATTTACAAAAATAAAATAAAATAAAGACTAAATTGACTCATTTTTAACTGGTATAATTGTGAAATAAAACTGAAAAAATTATAAAAAAATTACAAAAGATATTGAATTTATTTCATAAATGAAAACCATGTTATATCAAACCTCTTTTAAAATAATGGATTAATTGTTTAATTGTTAGTAGTTCACATTTAAACAAGATTTCATAAACTATGTGCTGTCATCTAATAAAATCAACATAAACTGTTGTCACATTCATTGAGTAAGATGACGGGTGCTCTTCAATGTTTTTTTATATAGAAAGATCAATTTTAGGGTTTCTGCTTTTATATTTGCTAGTAGAGATAGATGCTTAACTTCTAAAACTATTGTTTTTATATGAGTTTTTACTTTTGAGAAAAATTATAATTTAATTCATGAGCTAAAATTAATATATATACACTTTAAAAATATTTTTTTTAAATAATTATATGAAGGAGTTTTTATGATTTAATTTGTACGTAACCTAATTTTAACATATTAAAAGGTTAAATTTATTTTTATTTTTATTTTTTTTCTTCTTAATCTTTTTTGAAAAAGTCTTTTCAAACATTAGTTAAGGAAGCAGTTGGTGTGTTCTTTACGAAAGAGTAACATTTCTACATTGTGTTATGGTTTTTTGAAATATTAAACTCGTCATTGAACGAACCTCCTCCATTTCTTTTAAGAAAAAACCTTATTATCTCCTTTTTAAGTTTATTCCTATCTTTTTCTACTTATAAATAAATAAATTATTAAAAATATTCAGCAGATAATTTCACAAAAATATTTTTCCTCTGTAAATAATTAACTTTGAGTAACATATTTTATCACTTAATATCATGGCTTCATAAATTTTACTATCTAAAATCCATTTACGCATTTCATTATTAAATTTTCAACTTTTCCAACTTTTACTGATCACCATTTAAGCTTGTTTTTTCACAAAAATAAGGATGTATCAAGAAAAACTAAAATAAAATGTAAGTAAAACGTTGTTTTGCAAAACTCAATAAGAAAATGAAGTTGTTTTTACTTACTTTATTTTATTATGACTTGTTAACTCTAATGAATTGGTAAACTTTGTGAAAATTGAAAATTTTGATGATAGAATGTGAAAAAAAACCCTTAAGTTATTATAAAAGTTTATAAACTTTGTAATTTGACCTAATTAAAATTATAGTATTTTTTTTTTCTACGAATCAACGGATAAGCTTCAATTGTTCAGAAATGAAGACAATAAACATAATAACATTAGAATAATTTTAAGAAAAAAATAATGAATGATTTTGATAGAAGTTTACTTTGTGAATCCAAATGAATAATAAATGACAGTCAACAGAAGATTGTACGTTTAAATGTGAACATTATTGGCTATGTCATATTTTAATAGTTATCGCTATGATTAATTTGTTGACATTTTTTTTTTTGTCTCTTTCCATAATATGATTATTAGTAAACTAAAATAAAATTTTCAATGTGTACACAATCAATGTACGGAAGAAAAAATCATCACCCACAATAATAAATCTTCGGCATTTCTTTATTCGAATACTAGTCTCTTTTCATGCGTATGCACGGCTTTTTTTTTAATTTATTTTTTAATAATTAATAACAATTTTAGAACATATATTTGTATAAATAAGTTTAATTTGGTTAACTGGGCTCACAGTCACTTTTATCGTCTTGTGGACGGGTATCTATAAATTATTTATACTATATTATAGTATAAAAACTGAACTATTTTTATTAAAAATTGAATTATACTATTTTATAGTTCAACTTAAAAAAACTGAACTTTCCTATTAGTAGTAGTTCAGTTAACTATTTTAAAACAGTAAGAAAATACAACTTCATTAAAACAAACTACAGTTCCACTCAAACATAACGAAGACATACTATTTATTTTTTTATTAAATAATTTATTGAAAAGTGATTTTAAATAAACAATATCCTAAATTAAATTTCTAAAAGAACAATTTTAAGTGTTAGGTTTAAAAAAAAAATACTCTAAGAATTTAGATAAACTTTTCAAACTTGTTTCGAAATAGTTTTAAGACAAAAAAAAACACATTTAATACTATTTACAAATTGGTATGAATTATTTTTTTCTCATAAAACATGCAACTTAGTTATTTATATTAATTTATATTTGTATATCCTACTTTTCATAATTATATATCATATTCGTTTATTATTATTTTTATTTTTACTAAAAATTATTATACTATTAAAATTTATAAATGGATAGATTTTGACTAAAGTTTTTCTTATCAATTTTTTTTAATGTAATCTATGCAATTAAATTTTATTTAAGTTAAGAATTTAAATAAACTTTTCAAACTTATTCTAAAATAGTTTTAAGATAAATAAAAAAGAAAAAACACATTTAATACTATTTACAAATTGTTATGAATTATTTTTTTCTCATAACTTAGTTATTTGTATTAATTTATATTTGTATATCCTACTTTTTCATAATTATATATCATACTAGTTTATTATTATTTTTATTTTTACTAAAAATTATTATACTGTTGAAATTTATAAATGAATAGATTTTGACCAAGGTTTTTCTTATCAATTTTTTTTAATGTAATCAATGCAATTAAATTTTATTTAAGTTAAGAATTTAAATAAACTTTTAAAACTTATTCTGAAATAGTTTTAAGATAAAAAAAAAGAAAAACATGCAGTTTCTGTATGTTTGCGATGCCAAGACGAATTGCAGTTTACTTTGGTTACTACGGTTTACCATTTGAAACAGTTAATTATTAATAGAAAAGTCCAGTTTTTTTAAATTGAACCGCAAAACAATATAGTTAAATTTTTAATAAAAATAATTTAGTTTTTATAGTATAGATATAATTTAGTACAGTAAGGCTAATTATGTTTTGTAATTGGCTTTAATCGAGGACTGTTTTCATCTTGATATGTATCATTTAGGCTTTAGGCTTTAGCTTTAATTTTAAACTGTTTTCACAATTCAGAAGCATGTATATTCACTCTGAAGTGTACAATAAATAGTTAACTAAATTGTGAATTAAAAAACAGTTTACTGAATTATATTTTAGTTAACTGAACTAAAAAATAGTTCAACTCAGTTTTTTTGAACTATTTTCTAGTTCAATCCAGTTTATTTGAACTATTTTATAGTTAACTATACTTTGTTTGTAGTACAGTGCAAAACAATGCAGTTTGCCCACCCTTATCGTCAATAATTCAAATTTGAAATAAAAAAGGTCGGTTTATCTATGTGTGGTATTGACTTTCAATAACAAGTGGTGTGTTATAGTGATGGATATCTAATTTTTTTTATGAAGCATCAGCTAATTATTTACCCATATGCGTCGTAGTTGCATCCAATCAATCTCACTTGATCATCACGTAATCCGGTCAACTTTTCAGCTCAATCTATCCCATTGTCCCATCCATTTGTTAGTAGAGGTCCAATCAAATTATCCCGTAAACTCGACTAGCACATTCATCCAGGTTATTCTGTCAACTTGTTGCCCATGCTGGTCATCTCTTCAACTTGATTCATTCTAATTATTCCTTCAGTTTGTTCATCTCGGTTATCACATAAGCCTCGTTAGTTTGTAAGCCGAGTTTGTTTGTTAGTTGGTCACGACAACTATTGATTAACTGTCCTTGGCAGTTGCTTTTTCTTTAATAAATACCGGACTTCTGTGTGTAAGTTGGATTGATTTTTTAGATCATTTCATAATACAATTTCATTGTGTTTGAGTTTTACTTTTCTTTCTCTGCTTACATTCATTATATCTTGCTGGGTCATTCTCGGTCGTCCATACTGCAGTTGCGTGTTCGTAACGTTCGGTACAGGAGCTTTGTCATTCGGTCAGTAGCGTACGACACTGATACAGATCGGTTGTGACGCTCGGTGCAAACCCTCAGTTTTCTCTTGGTTCTAACAGTGGTATCCAGAGCTTCAGGTTCGTGATTGGGAGCTTTGTATTCATCTAGGACTTGGCGGAGGCTTGACGGAAAGGTGATTGAAGCATAAAAAGACTGTGTTTCTTGGTGAAAGATCGAGGGTGTAAAGAATGGCCAGCAGAGATATGTCCGTTAATCTACCTGTTCTCACAGACAAGAACTAGAGCAGATGGAGCACACAAATGTGTATCTTATTTCGTGTTCAAGATGTCAACAGCGTGATGGAGGGAGCAGTTTCTGCGTCTGATTTGCACGACACTGAGAAAGAGGAGTTTAAGAGGAAAGATGATAGAGCCTTGTTGATTATCCATCAGTGTGTGGATGATAAGCATTTTGAGAAGATACAAAATCGGCTTCAGCAAGAGAAGCTTGGAACATCTTGGTGGGTTGTCATGCCGGAGGGGAAAAAGTGAAGAAGGTAAAGCTTCAATCGTTGAGGAGACAGTACGAGCACCTACTGATGGAGGATGGTGATAAGGTGAGTGAGTTTTTCAGTAAAATACTCTCAATTATTAACCAGATGAAAAGTTGTGGTGACACTGTTACTGATCTCATGGTGATTGAGAAAATCATGTGGTCATTGCCCTCGACATTTGATCATATTGTGGTGGCAATAGAGGAGTCGAGAGATCTTGGAAAACTCAAAATAGAGGAACTGCAAAGTTCTCTGGAGACGTATGAAATGAGGATGCGGGAAAGAAATCCCATCAAACGCGAGGAGCATGTGTTAAAGGTTCAACATGAAGAGAAGAAGACAACCAAGAAATGGAAAGGGAAACACGGTAAAGGGAAGTGGAGAAAAAATAGGAACAAAGATAACCCGAATGAGTCTTCAACAGAGGATGAAGGTAAATCTGAGAAGAATTTCCAGAAGAAGGACAAAAGGAATATTGAGTGTTTTAATTGTCATAGGTATGGGCATTACACTAGTGAATGTTATGCTGAAAAGGAAGAACAGAAGAAGAGTCATGCAAAAGGAGGCCTACGCGGCTCAAATTGAGTCTAATTTTGAAGAACCCATCATATTGATGACAATTACATCTACAGTAAGTTCACACTCTCAAGACAAATTGTGGTATTTGGATTCGGGATGTTCGAATCATATGACCTGCAACAGAGATTGGTTGGTAAATTTTGCTGAGACCGAGAGGAGCATGGTGAAATTTGCTGATGAGAGCACCTCAAAGGTAGAGGGAGTCGATGATGTGGTTATCAGAAGGAAGAATGGCTCGCGTGTCATTCTAACTGGTGTGTTGTTTGTGTCTGCAATAAGGTATAATCTTCTAAGTATTGGCCAGTTAATTCAAAAAGGTTTTACGGTAGTAATGGGAGACTTTAATAAGGTTGAAGTGTTTGATAAAAAGAAAAACCTGATCTTGAGGAACAAGATCTCGAAGGATAAAACATTTCATATCAACCTAGTGAAGTCTGCAATGAGTGAAGAATTTGGCGATATCATTACTGATACACGAACTGGTGACGAGGAAGGTTTGGTGCACGTAGCTATGTTTGCATGCACAAACCTGATCGGTCAAACCGAGGACGAAGATATGTTTGCATGCGCAGAACCGATCGGTCAAACCAAGGCCTTGAAGAAGTCCATGTGGAAGGAGAAAAACGTTGAAGTGAATGCTACCAAAGAAGCATGGGGAGTCGGTGTCACTGGTGAACTGAGACATGGAGAACACTATTCGATCTCGTCTTTCAGTTTGGGAGTCATGGGAGAACCGAGACATGGCGAACATAGTTCGGTCAAGTCATTCAGCCACACCCGACCTCAACATTCATTCAACCGAGCAAGGCGTCACTCAAGAGCGTCAAACTGGCAACCGCACTCAAACCTTTCGGTCATTTCACTCAGTCGTTCTTTCGAACCGTTCGGTCTTGATCGCACAGCTCGCGCAAGTTGGCATCCGCCTTCATCACGTGATTGGTAGGAAACAGTTGCTCAATGGAATGGCAAGGGTGGACTCTATGAGTACGAAGACACCGTTCGGTCATAGACCGTTCGACCTCAACATGGTGCGCGAGATAGGATGGTAAGGATTGGTGCTACCTCCCTAAGTGTTCGGCTTAGAGGGGTGTGTTAGTTTGTAAGCCGAGTTTGTTTGTGTTGATTAATTGTCCTTGGCAGTTACTTTTTCTTTAATAAATACCGGACTTTTGTGTGTAAGTTGGATTGATTTTTTAGATCATTTCATAATACAATTTCATTGTGTTTGAGTTTTACTTTTCTTTCTCTACTTACATTCATTATATCTTGTTGGGTCATTCTCGGTCGCCCGTACTACAGTTGCGTGTTCGTAACGTTCGATACAGGAGCTTTGTCGTTCAGTCAGTCGCGTACGACACTGATACCGATCGGTTGTGACGCTCGGTGCAAACCCTCGATTTTCTCTTGGTTCTAACAAGCCTATCCATCTTTTTCAACCTATTTATTTGGCCAGCTGGTCATCCCGTCAACTCATCTATCTCATCAAATTGTTCATCTTGGTCATCTTGTCCATCCTAGCTATCACGTCAATCTATTCATTTCGCATAACTTATTCGTCCCTTGAGCTTAGCCAGCTCGACCATCCCATCAGTCCGCCCATTTCGCTCATCCTGTTATCTTATTCATCTTGTCCATCCCATCAGCCCATCCACCATCCACCCCTTCAGCACAGTCCGTCTTGATCATCCCAAAAGCCTAGTCCATCTTGTAAGTCTGGACCATCCTGACCATCTCATCAGCCTGTTCATTTCCATCCTATTCATTCCAATCAGTATGTTCATCCTGACCATTTCGTCATCACATCCATCCTGTTCATCCTTGTCATCTCGTCAACCCTGTCAATCCATTCATCCCGTCAGCTTGTCCATCTTGTTGATCCCAATCATCCCGTCAGCCCAGTCCATTGTGGCAATCTCCCCAACCCGTCCATCCTGGAAAGCCCATCAGCTCGATCAATCCTTGTCATTCATTTAACTTGTTCATCTCAACCAACCTGATTCATCTCAACCATCCCATCAGCTTGTCCATCATGACTAGTCTAGGTCATTCTAGTCATCCCATCTACACGTCCATCTTACTAGTGTCTAATTATAATTTTAAAACATTATCATAAAGCTCAACTTTGCAATTTGTATATGTCAATACCAAGCACCAAAACATAAACCCTAATATTAGGAATAATCCACAAAATGAATTAAAAATTCCATAAATGAATTGAAACAAAAATTACAAATGCAGCCAAAATACATGCTCAATCAAACACCAAAAAAAGAGCGACTAATATTTAAAAAAAAAAAAACTTGCTGCTGAAGATTTCAGATTATAAAGAAGCTTTAGAATTCCTTGAATTTTTCAATTTCATAAGCATGGTCACAGTTAGAGGGCCAAGGCCATACTCAAATTTTGGAATCTAGCCTGTCCAATTGGCCAGTTCGGCCAAACTAGCCACTCATCCAGCCAGTTTTTGTTTGTTTTCCTGTCATCCAAAATGTAATATTTTGATTTTTTTATTTTTCCTAGTTAAGGTGATGCATTCAGTTTAATTATCAAGAATAACATTGCTACTGGAGACATAGTCAAGGAAGACTCAAAATATTCACCTTAAATGAAGTGAAGTATTATGTTGCAGAGCATTCCAATTGTTTTTAATCATGTCGTGTTGTGCAAGGAGATGATTGACAATGACTTGTTCATCGTGGTGGTGTCTGTCAGGCTGGTAAAGATGAGATGAGAGGAGAATAAAATAATGGAGGATGAAAGTGACGCGTGACACGCTCCAATTTTTTAAACATAATGTTGTTGTAAATCACAAGATAGAAAAGGTAAAATTATAAACTGTGTACGAATGCAAATGACAAAAAAAACCATTATATGAAACAGGTGTCAATAAAATAGAGTGGATATTTTATATAATTCCCAAAAAAATAGAGTGGATATATATTACAATATTTCAAACAAATTAATCCTAACAAACATATTAGCATTTTGTCATTGAACCTTGTTAAAAACTAATGCTATCAAAATGGGTTAGAACCCGCGGGCCAATCCAGCCCATCACGGGTTTAGACCGGATTAGGTTTAAAAAAATGTAATTTTTTTATATGGGCCAATGTTTAACTCGACCATTTAAAACCTAGTTCACCATGATCCGACTCACCGAGGTTGAACCCATGGTGAGCCAGGTTGGTCCACAAATCTAACAAATTTAATTTAATTATTTATTACTTTGTGTTGCAATATTATTAGTTAACACTTTTTTTATTGTATTATAGATGAGATAAAGAGAAAAATGTTTCAAGATAACAAAATATTATGGATTTATCCATTCCATTCAAGATTCTAATCTTATAAATAGATATGTGACACAAAAATCATCAATATTAGAAACTTATTTGTTTGTTTTTTGTGCTTGTTTTTTAGTACATTTGGATTGTATAGTACTTTTTTTAATTGTCTTTGGAGTTTAACATCATTTTATATTGAAATTTATTTAGATTTGAATTACAAAAACTTTGTAATCTTTCTGGATTTGAAAAAGAGAAAAATTGTAATTAAGTGAGTAAATAAGTCAACCTGTTTAACTGATCAATCTATGATGGATCGGATCGTGTTCAAATTTTTTTAGATCTCTAATAAGTGAATCTGGTTAAGTTGACTCACAAAATAACCAACCTGTAATAGGTCGGTTGAGTCGAGTAGAATTACAATTTTTTTTTTACAGTACTATTAAAAACTATTTACCACTATTAAATCATGATGGTGACAATTAAATTGATAGTTAGCAAATTTCTCAACTGAATTAATTAGATGCTTTGTCATCTCTAACCTATTTTTCAGGATTTTATAAATGCAAATTATTGCCAAGCATTCAGAACGAAAATACAATTGTACTAATGTCAAGTGACTTCAAAACTTAAATGGATATATAAATAGAATAAGACAGAAACAATTAAAAAGGGATATTTTGATCTTAATCATATTTTATTGGTGTTCAGTCTTCTTACTATATTCTTTAGAGAAGGTAAAAATAGTATTGAAACTGATTTTCGTAATAATACATTAGTTTGGCGTGCATTTAATAAAATAAAAGTGTATTCGTAAAATATTAAGATTATTTTGTACACGTTCAAATATATCTCAAAATGGACACCAGCGATCCATACCTAAAAAGTTTTCTCAATAAAATTTAGGTATTTTAACAGGGTTTATGCATGTGTAATCCTGGTGGATATTAATAAGGTTTGTGATGACTAATTCAAGATTGAAGAAGAAAAAGGATGTTAGCAAAACTGAACTATGACATTGGTGATCTTGGTTATGATGATGAATTGACTCTAGAGAAAAATGAAATAAGTTCAAGTTTGGATGATTCACTATGGATGATTTGGAGATTCTTCTAGTTATTGAAAATGAAAATCATTAAGGTGAGGACATTAATTAAAATGAAGATTATATGGAAGAGAACTATGATGGTTGTATATTTGATATGAAAAGATTATTAAATATTTATGAATTTATTAGTTGTTTTTTTCGTGTCTAGTTTATGATTGATCAACCGATTTTTAGTTGGATTATAAACTCATTTTATAAATTTTTGAATGAGTTAGTATTATCATTTATATTGTTTTTAATGATACAATTATTTATAAATATAACTTTTTATCTACTCGTAATCTTTACAAATCAAGCTATAATCCTTGAATTACAAGTTTTTATTCCATTCCCGATCTCCAAACAATCTTTGAATGCATATTACATAAGAAAAATTTACAATCAAATATAAGTAAGAATTTTCGTGTCTTATATTCTTTAAAAAATATATGGTTTTAATATGTAAACATTAAATTTTAAAACTATTTTTAACTTTCAAATTTAGTATACTGAAATCGTATTTTTCTAAACTCCTGGAATTAATTTGAGAAATCAGAATCAAAATTACAGTAAATTTTAGGAAGTAAAAATGTAATTAAACTTGATACAAAAATTTCAATCACAAATTATCATAATTTTAATTTTTTTTGTATTTTTTTAACAAACATTTTTTTTTGTTCATATTTTCTTTTATATATTTGTGTGATGAATGATAGTTTCATGGGAAAATTTTTAGATACTAAAAATTAATTTCTGATTTTCTATCATATAATTAATATGAATCATCCGATATTTTTAATGGACATACGTTCATTTATCTCAAGATAACTTGCCACACAACCAAACATTATTTCCAATTTAAATGGATCATAAGTGTCATTTTTCCTTCTATCATCCCAAATTAGTGGAACCAATAAGAAAAATATACAACCTTTATGAATAAAATAAAATAAAATGTGGATGAAATTTAAAACTATTACGTCACAACACAAAGGCCACAACATCATTATGTGGTTCAAACTAAGTTTCAAACTTTGTTTTCCCATCATGTCTCGTCAACTTAAATGCATTGTATGCGACAAAACAAAGTACCCTTATTTTCCACAAAAAAATCCAAAGCAATTTAGAATATGTTCACAAGATACTACAAAAGTTTATTTAATAATATGAGGTGTTAAATATATTCTTTATGACATGCATTGACTTACTTTGTCAATTCTACGAAGTTCAATTTCGAGGGTTTATATTTATTGACAATTTTTTTTTAGTTTAATTGGTAATTTTAAGTTTAATTTTATATATACAATTACGTTAACTATTTTTTTTTTCAATTTTAATAGAACTGTTTTTAATAAGAAAATATATATAGACTCTAAAAATATTAACTTCAACTTCAAGAGAAAAAAATTGTAAAAAAGACATCTACCTTAAATTATTTCACAATTTGTAAGAATGTTCTTGTTAACTGATACTTTAATTTGTCTTACGTATTTATGTCAGACACTGTATTTATCAATGAAATATATATTTTATAGAACAATAATACTTTTGTGATAATATCAATTTATAATTTGTTTTATTTTGAAAATTTTTAATACATTTGATTTTAATTTATGTTCACACAATAGTAATTGTATGTTTATCATTATTTTAAGATATTTGTATATTTTTTAATATGTATATATCACATATGTCGTATTTTATTATTTTTAAAATAAGTGCATAGACATATCAAATACGTTTCGTATCTAATACTCATTTCATATTCATACATCGTAATTTGTTACCAATGTTGAAACATCTAGTAAGAGATCAATTCTACTATACAATTTATCATTATCGACTTATTATTGAGAATAAAAAAAATCTACTTTTGAGAATATTTTGTTACAATTTATTATTATTAAGTTTTAAGTTCTCATATTTTTAATTTTTTTAATTTATTAAATATTGATATTTTTAATTTTTAGTAAAATTTGGTATTTTAAATTATTTTTAATTAGATGATGAAATTATTATCTTATCTTATTTATTTATTTATTTTTAATATATTAAGACGTATGAGATTATATAGTTAATATATAAGGTTAAATATATTTTTTTTCATGTATTATTATGTAAAAAAAAATTTAAACACATAGCAAATATGAATTGTTATACTTGACTTCGAGTGTCGTTCGTCACGTAAACAAAATTTTAATATCGTTCAAAATTAAAAACTAAAATCAATATCTTTTAAAAGATAATAATCAAAATGTTATCATTTCCGGTTTTATATAATAATACAGAACCAAAAATATATTTAAAATAATTGATAAAATTATGATCTCGTCATATAATATACTTTAATAAAATAATAATTTTTTAACTATTTTATAATCATCACAATATTATTTTTATATTAAATATATAATCTCACACTTTTTTAACGTGTGACAATAAATAAATAAAATGTCAAATAAAACTAATTGAAAAAAATAAATAAAAAACAATTAATTAAAAATATAATAAAATTTTAAATTATTTAATATGTTAAAACTTTAATAAAAATTTAACTAAAATATATTTAAATTTATACTGACTTAAAACTATTTTCTTTATTTAGTTATATAGGATCCAGTGTGCGTTCAATGTCCTAAACTATATAGGTTGTATAAATAGTTAAGAAAAAGATAATCTATTTTTCGTTAGATTAAAAAACTTTTTCGTTTTTTTTCTTATTATGACGGTGTGACCAAAATTTGTACACTTCACTTGTGAACTTATCCACTGTCAACAAAGGTCATATTTATTAGTCATAATTTCTACGAAAATAAATTCTATAAGCTTATGGCTCGAATGACACCAAATAATACTCTAATCAAAACACACGTGGAAAAAATTGTGGAGGTGAATTTTCTAGATATTTAGAAAATTTTCTAGATATACATTTTTGTTTGTACATACACAAAAATGTATATTTTCTTAGTTTTGAATGGTTCCTGTTCTTTATATATATATATATATATATATATATATATATATATATATTAATTATGTACATGTAATATATGTACATATTAACTTGGTCCTGACTTAGTAAATTTTGTGTCAACGTTGTTCTTTCTGTTAAATAGCATAACGGGTTAATTTTTTTTTCTCTCTTATGTGCTCGTCTGCAATGTAGCAGTCTTTTTTTTTTTCTTTTTGTCAGTGCTATCTTTTCTTTTTCCTTTTGTAATACCAGAAAAAAGTGAGAAAGAAAATTGGATCATTGGTATAAATAAGTTTTATTTCATTCATCAGAAAACTGGATCGTTGGATGCACAGATTTTTGCCGTTTGGTACAGAAGTTGCTATTGGGTTATAGACTTTTATCGTTCGGCACATAAGTTGTTTTTCGCATTCAGTGTATTAGACTTCTGTCGTTCGGTACAGAAGTTGCTTGTCGTTGTTCCATCACCAAATTCTCCACCCAAAAGATATCAACTCATGCTTCTCATGATGGCGGTGATGACAGTGAAGATCTGTTTTGCAGGTTTAAGTGGAACAAATGATGGTGCGGTGGCTGCTGGTGTGGTTCTGATAACGATCCAATTTTCTGAGCGGCTAAAGTCTAATACACTGAACGGCAGAACATCTATTTTATGGTCTGTTTCCACTTCTTTTACTTCAATACATGGAACTTCCTTGCAGTATGCTGTAAACTGGATGTTGTTATGTCAAGATTCTCAGATGCGTTGTTCAACCTGCGAAGGAAATTATTAGCTCCTGACAATTCAGAGGCTGAATGTTTGCCTGCTCTTAGAGGTTGATCTTTTTCAGCAGCTGAAGCTTATTTTGAGCATAATATTGAAAGAGATCACGTTCCCGAGTCTCCTTCTCTATATTCTTTTCGTAAGTATGCTGTTTATGATTATTATAATGTCTTTTGCCAAACGAAATGACTAAAAGTCTAATACATCGAACGACAAAAGACTAATAAACCGAATGGCAACAGAGAAATATAAGCACTGAACGACATAATGCCTTTAACCGAACGACACTGACAACGATCCAATTTTCTGATGAATGAAATAAAACTTATTTATGCCAACGATCCAATTTTCTCTCTCTCACTTTTTTTTGGTATTACAAAAGGAAGAAAAAAAGATAGCATTGACAAAAAGAAGAAAAAGGTCTGCTGCATTGCAGAGGAGCAAAGGAGGGAGAAAAAAAAAAGTTAACGTCGTTGTGCGTATTTAACGGAAGGGACGACGTTGACACAAAATTTACTAAATCAGGATCAAGTTGAAACTTTTTTAAAACCAATGACCAAATTGACACAATCAAACAAAAATGAGGACAAAAGAGGCCATTAAACCTTTAAAATATATAGGTTTCCATCACTTGATTAACTTTTAATGATTTTATTAAAATATACAAAAATTAAATTTAATTTTAAATATTTATAATATTTGTTCATATGTGTTGTTAAGTTCTATCTTATGCACACATAAATAGTTACATCTAATTAATACTTTCCATTCATCACATTACACCACTAAGAATAGGATCATAAATCTCTTTTACTTTATTAATAATTAATTTTGTTGGTTTTAGAAATTAATGGTCTATAATTTATCATAATAACCACATTGAAAAGTAGAACAATAATAGTTTATAGTAATAAATTTTAGTAAAACGAAGAAACATTATATATATATATATATATATATATATATATATATATATATATATATATATATATTATAATATAAATAGAATTTTCTAAACTCGTTTCACTACCTAAAATATTTTCTATTTCTCTAAAACACTATTCTTTTCGTTTTCTCTATCATCTCTCTGACCATTTTCACTATTGGATCATTTGTTCGACGATTAGGAGGTGTCTAGGCAATCTTGGCATCAAGGGATACCTTTCAAACCGATCAATTTCTTGATTAGAGTAAATAAGTTTTGTTCCCTTTTCTTAGTGATTTCTTGACTCTTGATTGTAACACCCTAATATTTTAAAGGGTATTACTGATAGTAGAGACTAAATTAATTTGATATCTTCTATAAACAATCAAACTTTATTTCAATTCTTCCAAGGTACAATACCAAACTTACAAACTTCAAACAATATAGTCTTCACCACTTAACATAAATTCGAAATTTCAACTTATAAGTCTTACACAACATAATTTTTCCAATACAAATTTATTCTTTTTACAAAATATCCCTGAAAGTTTTTCCCCGCATCTCTCTCATCTCTAAGCTTTTTCAACCGCATTTGCAACATTATCTATTCACATATAACATGAGTTATATGATCATAGCACAAACAAATAAGGGTAAGCCAACCATATCATATAAATCATTAAACTTGTAACAAAAATATTTCAATCATGTATTTCTGCAATTGATAAAATATCATTATCCCGATGTCATTAATTCATCATTATCAAAATCATCTTCCTCATTTTCATAAACCTTACAAGTGTACCATGCTTACTCACGAAGCCTTATGGTCAGACCGCTCTCTGCCTGCTTCCTTAAGCCTCACCTGTATACTATGTCTTACTTTCTGAAGCCTTATGGTCAGACCTCTCTCTGCTTGCTTCTATAAAACTTATGAACCATATATTTATGTCAAAGCCTTATGGTCAGACCACTTTCTACCTGCTTTCATAACCTCAGGTGTTACTTTGCTCATAACAAGCTCTCATGGTATAAACCGAACATACTACTCCCCGTAGTAAACATCATTTCATAAACAATGATTTCTTATATCCACTCCAACATTTCATCAAATCAACATTTCATACCCTCTTATCCACTCCAACATTTCATCAAATCAACAATTCATAACCTCTTATCCACATAACTCAATCATGTTCATTCTCTAATCATAATTTGACAATAACCTATTTTGGTGTCAATAAATTAAACATATTGCCAGATATCATACTTTATATTATAAACTCATTTTGACCATAACGAGTATAACTCAACATATTTTCACCAATCAAAGATCATAGATCAATCAAAACACTTCAACATATTTTAGCAACTACATATTAAAGTCTGAGTTCAATGTAACGATAAATGAAATATATATATATATATATATATATATATATATATATATATATATGAAGTTTTTTACAATGATAACTTTATGCATCTACAATCAACTTGTTTTATTTTATTTTCATCCTAGTAGAGATCTTTCTTTACCCCAATTGGTCACCGGAGAGGACCCAGATGTCTGAACGCATCAAACTCACCTTCGACGCCAGCACATATGACTAGTCACAACTGACTGGACCAGGCCAGGGTTGCTCTATGATCAGGGATGTGCCAACTCAGGTTTTTAAGGTTCCTCTATCCTACCAACAGAGGGAGGCCCTCAATAATTAACAATTTATTTATTTAAATTATCTACCTTGTTCTCTTATGCTCTAAATCTAAAATGCCTAATTTTAATATTTTTACTTCCTCTCACAACAACTTCAAACAGTATCTGTACATCTATTTAATACCCATATACAAGCTATTACAAAACCTTTACTCCAGACCTTCCAACAAGATCAATTTCAGCCAACAAACTCATTCAAAATAGATTAAATTCATCACATCACAACATGTACAATTTCACAGTTTCAGTTATCACACCCAATATAATAAAAGTCATAAATAGTTTCACAAGAGCACACCAGTTCAACATTCATATGCAATTATTTTATAAAATAAATTCATACCAAAATAATTAGCTCCCATTACCATCAAAATAATATTAATATAAAAATTCAGGGGAAACAAGAAGTTGAATCTGGCAGAGCCGGTTAGACAACTTCTCATCCTTCCAGAAAGATGCAATAAAAAAAATAGATAAAACAATAAAATTTCTGGGGAAACAAGAAGTTGAATCTGGCAGAGCCGGTTAGACAACTTCTCATCCTTCCAAAAATACAATATAAATAAGAAATAAAAGGTGTGGGAAACAAGAAGTTGAATCTGGCAGAGGCGGTTAGACAACTTCTCGTCCTTCCAAAAATACAATATAAAGATATAAGAAACAACCAAAGCTTTGGGGAAACAAGAAGTTGAATCTGGCAGAGCCGGTTAGACAACTTCTCGTCCTTCCAAAAATACAATATAAAGATATAAGAAACAACCAAAGCTTTGGGGAAACAAGAAGTTGAATCTGGCAGAGCCGGTTAGACAACTTCTCGTCCTTCCAAAAATACAAAAGAAACAAATAAATGTTCTCATTCAAAATTCAAGACCATACAACAACAAAATACTACATATTCAAAATTTAGTACTAGAGAAAAGCAAAGTATAAGAGTGGCTTCCCTTACCTCTATTACAGACTTAATCTCCTCGCTCTCTAAAAACTTCCAGAATATCCCCTTTGCAATTAGAAATTCTTCCAACTCTCTTCTCTAAAACATTTTCTAAGTTCTTTGGTGTAAATTTTCAGCCTCCCCCCCTTGGCTATTTATAGCAAAAAAATTTACTATTCATTTTTTACTATTCATTTTAACTATTCATTTTTTTTATTCATTTTACTATTACAAAAATAATTTTTTATTTGCAATTTGATGAATTCTGATCTCAAAGCTACGTGGAACACTTATCCTTTCCAAAAATATTTTTTTTTTACTATTCACTTTTTACTATTCACAATTTACTATTCACTTTTTACTTTTTTTTTATATAGTATTTAACTTACAAATATTTTTAAGGATCTTACATTGATCATGCAAGGAATCTCTATTTGCATGTGTCAAGTGGCTTCTTTCTCTAATTCTTGACTCCAATTAGGTTCTAAGGTTTGTTTTCAATCGCCAATTGACGATTTGTAGGTGTTTCTAGAGTTTCTTTGTTGTGTAAGCAACGGTCGGGGTTTCTTTGATAACCATGCAAATTTCTTTGAGGTAAGGGAAGTTAAATTTTTTATTTAGTTGATGATTAGTTATGTATGTGTGAAGAGTCTATGAGTATTGTGTGGGCAAGTGATATTTGGTTTTTTATGGTAAATAGATTACATGCAATTTGATTGTTATAGGTATGAATGGATGAATTGTGAGTATGAACTGCATTGAAGGATGTTTGGACTGTAATTGGATGTATAAAATGTTATAAATTTGTATTGGTTTTGGCTGGTTATGAGTAAATGTAAATTGTCTTAGTTTATAGCTAGTTAGGAGGAAGTGGAGTAATGAAAATTTGATTTGGGAGTTAGGTGCTCAATTGGTCAGTTGGGATAGGCTAGGTAAGTCAATTGGGACTTGTTAGAGTCCCTAAGTTACTTAAAACAGTGCTAAAAGTGGTAGAATGAAAATTGGGCCCATAGGTTGGAATTTGTTATATTTTGAAGCTTAATGTGATTAGGAAATGCTTAGAATGAGGTTAGTAAGGTTTATAAACAGTTGTTCAAGTCTAATTAAGTTTATAACACAGGAGGATTAGAAGTTGGGAAAAATATTTCCAATTAGTCATTTGGGTGTATGTTCATAATTCTACAATTTGCTGTTGCAGAATTATGCAGACTCGTTGAGCGAGTGGAGTCGCTCAACGAGTGGCTGAGGAGTTGGACACATTGTTTGGACATTCCCCTAGCGAGTCGTGTTGTTGAGCGAGTGTTTAGAGGGTCTAGACCACTATCTTAGGGATTCACATATCGACTAGAGTCACTGAATGAGAGGTTGAAGGCTGGGAGTATTGTGAGTTTTATTCGTTCAGCGAGCTGGGTCGTTGAGCGAGTCGTTTTGAGTCTGGAGGTACTGTCTGAGTTTTCACATAGCGAGATATGTCACTATGCAAGAGAACTCTAGGGTCGCTTAGCGAGGGGTTCACTGAGCGACTGGTTCACTTTTGGTTTTACTCTTTCTTTCTTTGTTCTTGACTGATTTTAGTTATGTGTTGTTTTCTTATGAATGATATAAAGTTATGTATTTGAGATCTAAAGTGAAAGTAAATGGTTCCAAAGTTATGTAAGTAAGTTCCAAAGTGAAATCTCTTGGTGAGGTTCAAGTATGTTTAGAATGATTGTAGGGAGCTCAGTCTTGGGGGTTATCCTGAACTCTAATGGTCTTTCATTCTCACGTAGACAGGATTAACACATGTGGTGAAGAGTAGTAGGAGGTCTTAGTCTTGGGGGCTTCTAGTATGCCTCAAGGCCCAGAACAGACTACCCTTATGAGTGTGGTAGGGTGAAACCCGTTGGCAATGACTTTACAAAGCAGTAGAGGCCACCACAAGTGCACAACCCGCCAAAGCTCGACAATCATTCTAAGTCATAACATGTTTAGGATGTTTGAAGTTAGTTGTTGTATATGCATGAATTGAGTGCGTGTGTGTATATTATACCAATGTATAAATCTTTTTTATAGTTAGCTTACCCTTCTACTTGTACTTGTGTTTGTATGTGGCTATTTTCTTTGTTTGGTCATGATCATCCTGTGGGTGTGAGTAGAGGGTGATGAGCTTTCAGTGGAGTAAGCACTTGATGGTGGAAATGTTGTTGAATAGATTTGTTTTATATTAGTTTTATAGATAGTGTTGGTTTATCGAGCTTGTATATAAAGTTTGAAATTTATAGTTGTTTTTGGATAATTGTAAGTTACACTTTATATTATAGATATAACTGTTGTATCATACTAATTATGTGATGACTACAATATGCGTAAACGCTATATTTTGGAATGTTACAATCAACATACATAGTTATTATTTTAGTTGAAAAAATAACTGTACTATACCCGGTGATCGCGACTAAGGAGAATCCGAAGCCAAAACAGGCAACCGACCGATTGTTAGACAAACCTTAATCAGAAAAGGTAAATATCATTAATGGCCAATTAATACATTTAATGGCCATATTAAATGCGAGTATACGCTATTTATGAGTGCTTGACAGGTCATATTACACAAGAATATGATATTAATGGACAGTTAGCAGGTATTATTGGAATTATTGTCATATTAAATATGAATTAATGAGCTTAATTGTTGTACGTCCTATGACTATAGGGTTAATGCGCAGGTAAAGACGCCTGGCTTTGTGATAATAAAATATAGACCTCTTTATGAAACATATCTAACTTGAGCGTCAGAGTGTCTTCTGCAGGTCAACCACCCATCGGAATGGACCGTGTTCTTTGAGAGGATGGAAGATCAAAGGTGGAGCACACAAGTTGAAGGTTAGTGTCTCGGTCTCACAAATCTCACTGAAACATTTTGGCGCCCACCGTGGGGCCGAGGCTTGAAGACACCCAATGGTGACCACAAGAAATATGGAAGAGCAGAGCACCAGGGATTTGATCAAAGAGTTATAAGCCCAGATTGAGGCACAAGCGTAGACCATACAAGTGCAGGCACACGCACAACAAGAGATGCAGCAGAGGCATACAGAGGAGATGGCGGCGCTAAGGGCCGAACAAGTCCATCCCGAATGGTCCGCCTCAAATCGGGAGAATGACACCGAAGCAAGCCATAATCACACCAATTCGAACGGTCAAAGTAGAAGGGAACCAACACCCCTACATACCGTTCGACTTACCAGTTTACTTCCCTTTACGGCGACCATCATGTAAACTCCAATGCCAGAAAAAACTCCACCCGTGGTGGATAAGTATGATGGTTCAACCGATCCGGACAATCACTTAAGGACGTTCGGTAATGCAATGACATTTTATACTAAAAGCGATCTGGTTATGTGTCGAGCCTTCTCATTATCACTCAAGGAAGAGGCATTGGAATGATATAACACTCTTCCTCCCAACACAGTGGATTGCTTCACCACTGTGGAAACCCTCTTTAGAAGGCAATATGCCTCCAATCAGAAACAGAAGATAACACCGACGGATTTGGTAAATACTAAGCATGAGAGAGGAGAAACTTTGAAGGCCTTTATGAAAAGGTATACTGAAACTGCAAGGCGAGTTAAAAAGGTCAATCACTCTTTTATCATCAACAATTTGCCTTCATGCTTGAGACTGGGGTATTTTGCGAAAAAGTTGCATGCACGACCACCAAAGACTATGGAGGAGCTTCAGGAGAGAGTAGACGAGTTCATCCGTATGGAAGAAATTCAAATTTCACAGAAGAAGCAACAACAAGAAACTGATGTAGGTGGAGGCAGAAGGGACGACAAACGATCGTTCGGAAATAATGATAAAAGTGGGGAGCTTCCCCGAACATTTAAGTTCAACCATTATACAACCCTCAACTCACCTAGGGCAAAAGTTCTCGAAGAAGCCCTCAGCGCAGAACTTCTCGCACCACGAAGGAAACCATCTCCAAAAAATGCATACGAAAGAAAGAGTTGTCGTTTCCATCAGAACCATGGACATACTACAGAAGAGTGCATTACGTTGAAAAATGAGATGGAGAATCTTATTCGAGCGGGACATCTTCGTAGGTATGTAAAGGAAGCAAGAAGCAACCGCCCCAGGGAAGGATATTTGCGGAGAAGCCCCGAACAAGCACATAGGAAGGACGAGCGGAGGCAGAGCTATAGCCGCAGTCCAAGTTGTCATTGTGAACGATCGGTCCGTGGATTTATAAACTGAGGAGAAGCATCCAAAACTTTATTAATGCCATGTTTAAATTCAATTTCGGTTGATTTAGATTTTTGTTCTTGTCTTATGTTTTCACTATGGAATAAATTAAGCCTAGCATTTCATGATCACTCACTGGTTGCTAACTTTATTAAAGTTCATGTTCAATAACGAAGTCTCTCAGGAAGAGTTTGAAGACAAAGACCGAGCGATAAACCCCAGTCGGCCGAGAGGTAAACTCTTCCCGTTGAAGTTAAAAACCAAGAGGTAAATCCCTCTTGGCCGAGAGGTAAATCCCTCTCGTCAAGATTGAAGACAAAGACCGAGCGGTAAATCCCACTCGGCCGAGAGGTAAACTCCTCTCGTTGAAGTTAAAAACCAAGAGGTAAATCCCTCTTGGCCGAGAGGTAAATCCCTCTCGTCAAGATTGAAGACAAAGACCGAGCGGTAAATTCCACTCGGCCGAGCGGTAAATTCCTCTCGTTGAGACCGTTCGACTCAAATAAGATATAACAACCTCCCTCAAAATCATAAGTTCTACAGTTCACCTCGGCTAAAGTTGAACGGTTAACTCGGACTTGGGGGGCTTAATATACTATACCCGGTCGGCTAAGGAGAATCCGAAGCCAAAACAGACAACCGGCCGACTGTCAGACAAACATTAATCAGTAAAGGTAAATATCATTAATGGCCAATTAATACATTTAATGGCCATATTAAATGCGAATATACGCTATTTATGAGTGATTGACAGGTCATATTACACAAGAATATGTTATTAATGGACAGTTAGCAGGTATTATTGGAATTATTGTCATATAAATATGAATTAATGAGCTTAATTGTTGTACGTCCTATGAATATAGGGTTAATGCCTAGGTAAAGACACCTACCTCTATGATAATAAAATATAGACATCTTTATGAAACATATATCTGACTTGAACGTCGGAGTGTCTTCTGCAGGTCAATTACCCATCGGAATGGACCGTGTTCTTTGAGAGGATGAAAGATCAAAGATGAAGCACACAAGTTGAAGGTTAATGTCTGGGTCACACAAATCTCACTCAAACAATAACTAACATAAAATGTAATTTATTTTGCAAAACTAATTTTATAGTGATGAGAATCAATTAATTTTAAATAAAAGAAATTATATTATGGAAGAAAACTAAATGCACTAAAATAAAAAAATAATTAGTACATTATGGATCACAAATTAAGCACAACTTGGACAAAGTAAGAGTTTGAAGGTGAAGATCCAGAAGGGGAAACTCTTTCTTTGATGATAATAAAGAAGAACCATTAAAGGAATTCTTTTCCCTCCATAGTAAGTATATTAAGTGCAAAAATATTACAACAAGTTTTATTCTATGAAGACTTTCTATATTAATTATAATATAAAAAGTTGGGGTGTTGCCATTTTTTAATTTTTGTTCAGAATGATGATATATAACTTCAAACCTCATTAATACTATTATTTTTAATATATAACTCTTATCATAAATAATATCATTATTTATTAAATTGGAATGTTTCTTACATTAATTACTTTACGCTTTTATAGTATATGATTAAATTTTAAATTGTATTAAAATCAGAAATGATTTCATAAGTTTGGTCATTATTTTCTTAATCTAATAATTAAAAGGCTTAATTACCTACTTAGTCCCCATGTTCGGAGGTAATTTGCTGTTTAGTACCCGGTTTTAAAAATGTAGCCATTTGATACCTATGTTTTGAAATTTGTATCAATTGAATCCTACCCACTTAACGCCGTTATAAATCTAACATTTTTTCTGACTGTGTATGTGATTTGTGGACGAGCGGTTATGGACGAGCGTTCGCTTCGTTGGACGAGCGTCCTCTTCTGCCTGACTGGGCGTTCGCTTCGTTGGACGAGCGTCCTCTTCTGCCTGACTGGGCGTTCGCTTCGCTGGACGAGCGTCCTCTTCTGCCTCGCTGGACGAGCGTCCTCTTCTGCCTCGCTGGACGAGCGTCCTCTTCTGCCTCGCTGGACGAGCGTCCTCTTCTGCCTCGCTGGACGAGCGTCCTCTTCTGCCTCGCTGGACGATCGTCCTCGTCGCTCGTCCACCGAAGCGAACGCTCGTCCATAACCGCTCGTCCACAAATCACATACACAGTCAGAAAAAACGTTAGATTTATAACGGCGTTAAGTGGGTAGGATTCAATTGATACAAATTTCAAAACATAGGTATCAAATGCCTACATTTTTAAAATCGGATACTAAACAGCAAATTACCTCCGAACATGGGGACTAAGTAGGTAATTAAGCCTAATTAAAAAGGAGATACTTCTTAAAATAATAATAATAATAATAATAATAATATTATTATTATTATTGTTTAGATTCGCGTACAGTATGTCCACACGATAGTTACGAAAACAGATACTGCAGATAGTTTTATGTAAAACAAAGTAGGTGAAGTGATAAAAGAAAAATTAAAAGCTGAGAAGCAAAAGAAATCTTAAAGAAAGAAAACCGTGATTCCGTTTTCCAAATTTTTTTATTAATTTCGCCGAATCTGAACCTTTGAAAAGTCACCTCTCTCACACAAAAGACTGTCTTATTTTGAAGCGCACACAATTTGACTTCAACCACTTTCTCTATTTATACGCACAGACACTCTCTTCTCCATCTCAAGGTGTTCACATTCCACTCCCCCAATCCGACGCTGCGTTTCAACGCCAACCCTAACCATGTCGCAGCAATCTTGTTCGGCGGACCAACTAGCCCAACTTTTTGGCCCAAACACAACCAACGCCCAAGCGGCGGCCACGCTAATCTGCGACCAGTTCGCCGCCGTGGTTAGGAATTTCACCGACACAGGCTACGCCATTGACAACACCTACCTCCTCTTCTCCGCCTACCTCGTGTTCTCCATGCAGCTTGGCTTCGCCATGCTCTGCGCCGGCTCGGTCCGCGCCAAGAACACCATGAACATCATGCTCACCAACGTGCTCGACGCCGCTGCCGGCGGTATCTTCTACTACCTCTTCGGCTTTGCCTTCGCCTGGGGCTCCCCTTCCAACGGCTTCATCGGGAAACACTACTTCGGCCTCACAGACCTCCACTCCGACAATTTAGACTACAGCAACTTCCTTTACCAGTGGGCCTTCGCCATCGCCGCTGCCGGCATCACCAGCGGCTCCATCGCCGAGCGAACCCAGTTTGTCGCGTACCTAATCTACTCCTCCTTCCTCACCGGCTTCGTCTATCCGGTAGTCTCTCACTGGTTCTGGTCCCCTGACGGTTGGGCATCCGCGTTCAAGAAAAGCGATCTTTTATTATCCACCGGCGTAATCGACTTCGCCGGCTCCGGCGTTGTCCACATGGTCGGCGGTGTGGCAGGACTCTGGGGCGCCCTTATCGAGGGTCCACGAATCGGCCGATTTGATCACGCGGGACGCGCGGTGGCCTTACGTGGCCACAGCGCCTCGTTAGTCGTGCTCGGAACCTTCATGCTGTGGTTCGGTTGGTACGGTTTCAACCCTGGTTCATTCAACAAAATCTTAGTCGCTTATGACTCGGGGAACAAGTATGGTCAATGGAGCGCGGTTGGAAGAACCGCGGTTACCACAACTCTAGCGGGGTCAACGGCTGCGTTGACCACGCTCTTCGGGAAACGCCTGATATCCGGACATTGGAACGTCACCGATGTCTGCAACGGTTTGCTGGGAGGGTTCGCCGCCATAACAGCCGGTTGTTCTGTGGTGGAGCCGTGGGCGGCTATCGTGTGTGGTTTTGTGGCATCCCTTGTTCTGATCGCGTGTAACAAACTGGCGGAGATGGCTAGGTTTGACGATCCTTTAGAGGCGGCGCAGTTGCACGGAGGGTGTGGCGCGTGGGGGGTGCTTTTCACGGCGCTGTTCGCTAAGAAGGAGTACGTGTTGCAGGTTTACCAGGGAGATCAGTCGAGGCCGCACGGGTTGTTTATGGGTGGTGGATGGAATTTGTTGGGGGCGCACGTGATTCAGATTTTGGTGATTGTTGGATGGGTTAGTGCGACGATGGGGCCACTCTTCTGGGGGCTTAAAAAGTTGAAGCTTTTGAGGATTTCGTCGGAGGATGAACTGGCGGGTATGGATCTGACCCGGCATGGAGGGTTTGCCTACGCCTACGAAGATGATGAGACTCAGAAGCATGGGATTCAGTTGAGGAAGGTCGAACCCAACGCCTCTACCCCAACCACTGATGGGGGATTATGATGAAGATGAAGATAACGACGATGACGATGACGATGGTAGGTTTTGTTTTAGATTTAGTTATTTTTGTTCGGTTGTTGTAGATTTCTTGTGTAGAATGGAAAATATTGTTAAACATTCAGAGAAAGATGCGAACGTGTCTGTCTTGGGGTTGGTCCTCAATAGGTTACTGGTGCTGGACCTGACTAATGGCTGTATAAACATTTTATTTACTGCTTTTTATAATTTGTTTTCCTGCTTTTTTATTATAAAAATATTCTTTTTATTATCTTCACCACATGGATGAACTTTTGCTAACAACTCTCCCAGATCGAATTTTGATTTTCTGAACAGTAAACAGTTTTTCACTACGGAAGTAATTTTTATTGCCTTCGTGTTTTTCAGTGCAATTAAAGTAATCTATGATGATGCTTCTTTCAATTTTATTTTTTAATAATATATAAAACTATATGCATACATTAAGGAGTTTCATTTTCAATTGTTACATATATATCATTAATCTATTTTCTTTTCATACTTTCCGTTTTTCTTTCCACTCACTTATCGCTTTCTTTGACGTTTGCCAACAACCATTAACTTCACAAAGTAACGTCTCCCGTAATGACCGATTTATTTTCATATAAAGTGAACTTTGGAATAATTTGATTTATGATTGAATGTTTTTGTTCTAAAAGTAAAATATTTTTAAAATTAAGAATATAATTTCAGAGTATCTAAAGTTATTTTAACATAAATTCAATTTTAAACTTAAAAATAATTCTTTAACAATTAATGTGGATGTGTCATGTGGTCTTTAATGATATTTGTTTAGGAAGACTGAGCCAAACGCACCTTCCACCTCCATCACACATATGCATGACGATTATTTAGGTTATTTTTTATTTGTCTCTTTAGAGTTTTTTTAGTAGTTTTTTCTCTCTCTGTATGTATTATGATTTTTGTAGGCCCTGCTGCTAAGAGTAAAGATTCTGATATATATAAAAGGAGTTAGAGATTCTGTTAAAAGGTTTAAGTTAGTGTTGTTTTTCCCTTCCAAAAAGTTGGTTCTCCACATGATTCGGAAGTAAACTTGTTTGATTGTTTTTAATTTTTATCCGTTTCTAAATTTAAAAACTTTAATTTTAAAAAAGTTTTGAGTCGAAGTCTAAAAGAAATGAAAGTTTCAATCCTTTTAAAAATGAGAGTTTACTTGAGATATTCCAATTTTTTAGGATATTGAGATAACATGTTTATTTTATCTAGAAAAAACAGTTATTAAAAAATGAAGATGCATTGATAAATGAAATAAGAGATTATTGATGGAAGGAAAGTGATGTTTGTTAAATGGGCATGTGGTTACGTGAACAGTGGTGGGTGGTACTGCTGGCTGTTATCTTGAATGGTTTTTGTTTGAAGGTGAAAAGTGGTGTTTGGGAGTTAACATAAAAGTATAAAGTCGCTTTCATTTCCAAAAGTATTGTGCCTTCATTTATAAGGACAAAAATGTTCGATGACAAACAATGCAAATTAAAAGGTTTTGGGGTAATTAATGAAGGTTTACCAACACTCATGACTTTGAAATGTCTGAAAACCTTTCACGTTCAAAAGCAAGTTTTGGTTATGGCATCACAACAATTTCTCATTAATTCCACCACCCATTTCAACTGTAGCCACTATCTTTCACTCCCCACTTTCATACATTCTTCTCTTTTTTTATTATTATTATTACACATCTTATTTATATAATTCACAGATTAATTATAATTTTTTTATTTATAATTCTGATTATTTTAGAGAATAATTTTAATTTATAAAGTAATATTTAATTGGTTATTATAGGGACCAATTATATTTTGTTTTTAAAATTAATTATTATTTTAAGATTTTCTTGTAATATATGTATACATATTTTGGATTAAATTTAAAAATAAAGCTCAATTAATTATCCTTTATTTCGGGTAATGCACTGAGATCCCTTACTCAAAGCACTCAAAATTGTTTTGAAGACTAGATGAGTTTTCTTATGATTATGCGTTCTCCAAGTTATCTTGTTCGTGCTTTTTCCTCCTTATCCCAGTCGTGTGGGAGGGTACTTGTCAAAGACACACGCTCAACCGTCACTTTGCATAATAATATTATAATAAAGATGATTAATTACTATTAATACTTAGATTAATTATACTATTATGGATCCATAGGTTACTGATCGGGTGACCATACAGTATATCATTGATTACTTTAATCATGTATTATTCTTTGAAACAAAATGAAAAAAAAAATTACATCACAAACACGTGAATTAAGATTTATATAAAATGGGAAGTTTTATTTTACCTATTTATTCAATGACATTATCAGTATGACATGAGTTTTTCTAGAAAATATGAGAAAAATATTATCTCATTCTTCTTTCTAATATGGCCACACAAATGTAAAAGGGTGGTAAAAATTTGATTTTTCTTTTTATTCTTGTCTAAGCTTTCCATTACAAGCTAAGCATTTTCAAACATAGAAACAACTTTCATTTTCTCACCCTCTCACAAAAGTTTTAGTCACCTTAAAGAATAAAGGTGAAAATTCTCATCTCCTTCCTCTTTTTTCTTTTCATTCTTCTACAATCTTTCACTCTTATAACATAAGATAAGTTCCTCTTTTTTAAAAGCCTTCTATTCTTTTTCTTTTTGTCGTATATCTATTTTTTTTAGAGTTTTTCTTATTTGTTCTTATAAATAAATTTGAATTACAGTTTTTTTCCTTATGTTTTGATAAAAGTTTCATTAGGAGTTAATTCGAATACAATCCTATATTTTTAGTCTTGTTACAAATTTTGTAACCTGCCTTGTTTTGGTCCATGGAGTTGTAAGGGTTATTTTAGAAAACTGATTCTATTATTAAATATTGTAAATTTATTAAAACAAACAAACATAAAATTAAAAATTAAAATTAAATAAAAAAAACATACAATTTAAAATAACAAAAAAAAAATTTAGATTGTTCTTTTTAAATAATTTAAAATAATTTTTTATTGTTATTTTAACTTGTATGTTTTATTATTTAATTTTAATCGTTAATTTTATATTTTGTTTGTTTTAATAAATTTTCAATATTTAATAATTGTTAATAAAATAATTTTTTTATTGTTTGAAATTATATTGATTTTTTCTATTTGTTTATAATTGTTTAATTTAATTTTAGTTTATTTTTTAAAATATATCTCAATTGTATTTGGTAGTTATTTTTTATTTGAAGTTTTGTTAAATTTTATTAATTTTTTTTTGTTTCATTTGTTTTATTTTGTTTTTTCAAAATTTATTATTTTAGTTTTTTATTTTAAATTTAATATATTTTTTTCTTAAACGTAAATACATTTCAGAAATAAACGTATTTCGAATACTGAAATATGTTTATTCCTTAAATGTATTTCCTTAACTCCGATTTTTAAAAATAGGTTAAGAGCTTGTCAATTTTATTAAAAAAAAACGTATTTCAAATTTTAAGTAGCTTTTGAAAATTATTGAATTTTTAATTAATTTTCGAAAGCCGATTAAAAAAATAATAGAGGTGTATAATAAAGAGAGAAAAGAGAAAAAAAATTAATTTAATAAATGATTGAATATTATATTTATAATTTTGGAGATACATATATAGGAAGAAAGAAAAGTGACTAGTACAAAAACAACTTACAACGTCAAATATTTTGGGTCTTTCATGTCGAATTCGAGAACGACATCATATCGGGAGACGTTAAATTAACGTCGAATTTAAAAAATTCGACGTTAAATTTAATGTCGAATTTTATCAATAAACGACATTAATCAATTTTTTTAATTTTTGTTGATCTTTTTTACAACTCTATGAGATTTGAAAAGTAGAAAAATAACAAATTTCAGTTTTTGGTATTTTGTAAAGCATGAACTCTGAACATGTAATATAGTATCAATAACAAACAATGACAAACAACAAACAAGTCCAATCAAACAACAAACAAGTTCAATCAAACAACAACAACAAACAAGTTCACCCAAACAATAACAACAAACAAGTTCAACAAAAAATAACAAAAAACAAGTTCAACAAATAAGCTCTTCAAAACGAAAACGAAAACGAAAACTAACCTTGGTTTATCGGAATAAAGTGTTGCCACACGTGAGAGAGAAAGTAGAATTTGCCTATGATGAACAACAACACGAAAATAATCGGTCAAAACAAACAAAAATCATACATAAAGTATTAAATTAACATGCATTTGTATCAAATGAAAGAAATATTACATGTGATGGTCGTCAAACTTCGTTCAAGAAAAGTTTGAGCAGAGAAGAGGGTCTTGCGCGCTAAGATAAAGTGAATGAATTTTCAATCTCCCGCTCAAATTTTTATTGAATTCACTAATTTTGACGTCAACGGGTAACGTTATACGCTGTTTTTGCACTAGTGTATTAAACTTAGTGTGATAAAAGATGTTGTTGAATTTTGTGTGATAAAAAACTCTAAATAGAATTGCTCAATAATTTTTATAAATTTAAGTAACATATGCAAAATGGTTATTTAGATTGAATGATATTACTTAAAGCTCATGACATTATACTCTATTTTATTATATATAATATTTTGATTAATGTTTACGATGTATTTTAAACTAAGTGATGTTTTATATATTTATGAATTATCTTATTAATATATAATGCAATTTAATTTTGACTTATGTTCAACACCTTGTTACAAGCAGATAATTTTACTTGAATGTATTTATTTGCGTATTTTATTTTTATCTATTACGTTGCATGATGATAAATTAGAATTATATTTGTTTCATAGGATGACAATTGAAATCTTCACTTAAATATATTTTTTTTACTTTAATGTAGTTGTTTTTAGGATAATCTATTCATCAACTTATTAGAATATTTTTTTACGTTAAAGTTAGTTTAAGTTCAAAGTAGTTAATGTTATAACAAGGTTAAACCCATTAAGTAGACTCTGTTTATGTTGGATTTTTTTCGATTAGATTCCTGTTTTATTAGATTCTCCAATTTAGTTCTAAAAAATGAAAATTTGAGTCAATTGAGCCCCTGCCGTTAAATTGGCTTAACGAAGTCAAGTTTTTGACAAGGTGGGACGTTGACGTGACCAGTTTTTGAAATGTGGCATTATCAGACTTCGTACGTGGAATTTGACACGCCCCGGCGCTCTCTCTATGGCATCTCCTACCCCGTCTTCACAACCATCGTCGACAAGCTCAAGCCCCACATCGCCCTCTCCAATCTCTCCCCACCCTCTGACTACGCCGTTGCCATGGTCCTCTCCCACCTCGCCCATGGCCTCTCTACCAAAACCCTTGCTGCCCACTACTCCCTTGACCCCTACCTCATCTCCAAAATCACCAACATACGCGCCTCCTTACTACCAAGCTCCACCCTGAGTTCATCAAAATACTCATTGGTCAGCGTTGTCGCCTCCTCGAGATCACCCATGCCTACGAGGAACTCACATCCCTCCCCAATATGTGCGGCGCCATCGACACCACTCCCGTCCACCTCCGATCCACCCCCAACAACAATTGTAACCTCAACCCCTACCATTGCCTCTACGGCTACCCCTCTCTACTCCTCCAGGTCATCTTCGACCAAAAGAAGATCTTTTATGACGTCTGCGTCAAGGCCCCCGACGGCACCGATGACGCCACCCACTTTCGCGACAACCTCTTCTACCACCGCCTCACCTTCGGTGATGTCGTTTGGGACAAGGTCATTAGTGTTCGCGGCCACCACATGAGGCCTTACATGGTCAGAGACTGGTGCTTCCCTTTGCTGCCCTTTTTCCTCATCCCGTTCTCCCCCAGCGGGATGGGCACCCCCGCCCAGAACCTGTTCGATGGAATGCTCATGAAGGGAAGGTCTGTGGTGGTGGAGGCTATTACGCTTCTAAAGGGAAGGTGGAAGATTCTTCAGGATTTGAACACCAGTGTCCATCACGCCCCCTAAACCATCGTGGCCTGTTGCATGTTGCGCAACCTCTACCAGATTGCAAATTCCACGTGCCACGTTTCAAAAACTGGCCACGTCAATATTCAAGGTCATAAAAAACTTAACCCCATTAAATCAGTTTAACGGTAGGGGCTCAATTGACTCAAATTTTCATTTTTTAGGACTAAATTGGAGAATCTAATAAAACGGGGATCTAATTGGAAAAATCCAACATAAATAGGGTCTACTAAAGGGGTTTAACCTTATCATAAATGTGTAATAAAACTTCAAACAATCATATAGATATTTAACTAATTCTAATTGTGATGGATCGATTTTCTCCCTCTTCGGATGATTGTTCGTACTATTTAGGTCAATATGTATTGGTCAACACATATAGTAATTGAGGAGGACAAGTTGAATCTTTCAAAAGTTCCCGAATATGAATGGGTCACGCATGAATTCCACAAGTATGCTACCCGCTTTCGATGGGTAATGATATAATGGACCTTAATGGTCGGATGTACATTCTAAGGGAGAACATTGATGATGATGTCGTACACCTCCAAGTGTTTTGAGGCAACGAATGAGTATCCACGGTCGAGAGAATTCGAAGTTGAACTTCTTTTTTTGTGTACTCCTACTTCTTTACTGACCTATTCGTGCATGTATCGTTCAAAGACTTCAAAGTTGGGGTCTTGCAGGAGTTGAACATTGCTCCCACTCAACTTTATCCAAATGCATGGGCGGCCATGCAAACATTCGGGATATTGTGCAAGGCTTTAGGCCTAATTCCTACTCGACCTTGTTCCTCCACCACTATTGAACCTGTCCGATTGTCCGAAAGGGATGAGTTTCTCTAATAAGTGAGATTGATAGGAACCTCTTCCAACTTTTTGCTACTTTTTATAAGGGCTTTAAAGAGGTTCTTCAAGGTCGCTATTACAGTAAAGGGTTGTAAATTTTTCTTCAGGAAACCATCAACAAAACTTTTCTTTGTCATGGACCCATAATCCCGCTCGATCAAACCCTTGAGAATCAACAATGATAACCCATGAAGAAGGCTATGCTCTTGAAGTTTTGGAGCAGCTTCCCCCAAACTCCCAGCTAAAGAACTTTTGAAATGTTTTCGATGTCACAATCTTTGTTGGGATGTTTATAGTAAATAATCTTTCCCTGTTCGGTTTATTTGTTGTTTGTTTTTAACTTGGCTAATTTTTTTTTGTGTTACAACTATAATGGCCTACACCAACCCCTGAAACGTCAACTTCTTCAAAAAAACTGTTGGACAAGCACCCGATAAGTGCAACCGGTTCCGGGATCGACCCATATGCACAAAAGGTCCCCACGACCAAAGCAGCAGAAGTTCCAATGCAACACTATGGTAGGGGCGATAACCTCCCTTGTACCTATTCTAAACATTCCTCTCCTTACCATTATTTTCGTTGCTTCTACTGATTAGTAGGATGAAGCTAAAAGGAGAAAGGGCAAGAGGAAGCACAATAAGCAGTTTACTTCTACTTATTTTCCTATGCACGATCGTCGAGGTGGGGAGACATCAGCCCCTCTTATTAGCGGTGTTTTTGGTACTAGCTTACGAATGGGAAATAAATTCTTCTTTCACCTTAACTCTAAGGAGAAAGAATTGATTAAGGATCTCTTTGAATATGATGTGTTGGCTGCTATAGTTGAATTTAATTTGTGTGTGGATGTTTTATGTAAGAGGGTGTCTCCCAACACCAATCGATCAGAGATAATATGATTGGAGAAGGACTTTGTAGCTTCCCAAGTGGATCTCGCAACAGTTCTTAAGGGCAATAGGGTCCTGACGACCCAACTGAAAGAGATCAGGTCCGCTCATACCTATTGTATGCAAAAGGAAAATGATTCAGCCACTAGGGTTGCTACCTTGTTTGGGAAAGAAAAGATTTTGGTGGCCAAGTCTAATCGATTGCAATGACATGTTGACAACCTTCTTCTATCTCAACAGGTTGACCAGAAGGCCTTAAGGGACTTAGGCAAAAAATACAAGTCCTTAGTCGTAAAGCTTGACGAATTGAGCAGTAGATCATGGCTCAACACGAGGTCAGTTTCAGAATGATTTGGACTAAGCGACCTATTTCTACGATATCCTCATACACGAGGGCATAATTGACATTTAAATGTCCTTCCACAAGGGGAGGTTCATGTGTGTTATGAATACCTCTGATGACAGAGGTGTTGTTGTGGATGTTATGAAAGGTGAAGTCTCTTGCATCCGACCAATCGAGAAAAGGTTGTCATCTAGATTGTTAATATTTATCTTTTCATTCTTTTTGTTAAGAGTTGTTTTACTTAGTAGTTTGAATAAATTTTGTTGGTCGATCCGACACAATCGGTAAAGCTAGGTTTTTTGTAAACTGATCGTCATTGGATCGACCTTCATATTTTGCACAACTTTCTTTTAAAGTAATATAAAGTCTACTTAACTTCATACTGTTGTCTTTTTTAATTCGTTAGTTTGTATTTGCCTCGATTGATTTAAGATGAGCTTGACCTTAATGTGATATGGAATCGTTCATTGTGATTTTTACTCAACGAATTTTATCGGTAAGGATTTATAAGGGGTTTGTTTGGAACTCGTCTTTAACCGATCCATTGAAAAGTGTGATAAGTTTTGTTAGAATTCGTCCTTAACCGATAGTGCGTTCAATAAGGGTTCATTAGATGAACTTTAAACAATTTTTAATTGTGATCGTTTGATAGGTGTGCATTTAGAACTCTTCCCCAACCGATTGTATATGCTTTGAGTGGTAGGGATTTGTGTAGAACTTTTCCTTAACAGTAGCGTACGCTCCAACAATAGGGGTTCTTAGAACTCTACCTTAACTAATGGGTCAATTGGTGCGATAGGGGTTCATTGCATGAACTCTCCCTTATCCGACCATTGATAGTTGTTTCATACGAGAAGAAAAATTGAGACAAGTACTTGTAGTGAAAATCTTGATTTTATTAATTCAGTTGCCTCATTAAAGCCTCCTTGGCTAAAATCTTCCTTAAGGAAAAATGCTAGTGGTAGAAAAAAGTATATTGTTCAGTACTTACATTTGAACTAATAGAAGTAAAATTTGAAGTAAAATTAGTTTATACCGGGTCTCAACATCTTGTAGCTCCCAACTAATGAAATATATAAGCCTTTATTTGGGGTTTTCCTGCATGAGTGTGGCGTGGATGACCTCGTTTGACATTGACATGTATAACTACACTTCTTTATTAGCTGCTGGTCTGGTTATAGGTGGGCTGGTAATGATCGCTTTGATTTTGTCAAATGTAGTCGTGCATCACTTGTCCCAATTTGTTGTCGTCTTCATTTTCATGACATTCAAAATCAAATTTTTCTTTTCACTAGTCGAGGTAGAAATCTGGAGAGTGAGATTAGTTGATCAAATAGCCTCTGAACTTCTTGGAGATTATGAGTGTTTCTCATATTGAGGACTATCGAACACTTGTCTAGGTTGACTCCTATGAACTTATTGGTCAACATGAATCCAAGAATCTTCCCCTCCCCCACACTGAACTTGCACTTGGCTAGGTTTAGACGCATGTTGTATTTTCAAATATGGTAAAAAATTTCTATAAGATCCTTTGCATGATTGTTGATCGACTGAGCTTTAGCCACCATGTTATCAATGTATATCTCCATGCGGTTGTCAATTCGATCTTTAAATATCTTATCCATTAGGTGCTTATAGGTAATTCTTAGGTTTTTTAGGCCAAATAATATCATTTTAAAGCGATAATTCGTCCACTCATTGATTAACGTATTCTTCTCCTTGTCGAGATAATACATTTATTTTTGATTGTATCATGAATATACTTTCAGAAAAACTTAATACTTGATAATGAATATAAAACCACACACACACATATATATATATATATATATATATATATATATATATATATATTAAGAGAAAATTCAATTACTAGAGTTGGAAGAAGATAAATAAAAATTGAATAATTATTTTACAAATATAATTAAGCCCAAAATGTAGTACTATTTTGGTGGAAGGGAAAACAAAGAAGCAGCAATTCTTCGTCTAAGAATTTAAAATGAAAACGGTTAATGGATCAATGGCCATTTATTACCATTAGGTCACTTTTATCACACAAAAAAATAGTTGATAGTGAAACACCACTTGTATAAACTAGTCATACTCAGTTAGCATCTATAAATAAGATATCGAATTTGAATTTCATACATAAAAGTAATAGAAATATAAATTTTACTAAAAATATCAACCGCTTACACACCAATAAAATAGTTAGAAATACTTATGAAACCGAAGAGGGATAACAAAGCACGTGGGTTAACCCATTATTAAAACACGTACACGACTAGAGAACCATTTAGGAAGAAAATTGATAACAGAGAAAAGAAACTTAGGAAGAAAATAAATACATAAATAAGTAAACAATATATTATATATAGTACATTTAAATAACATGACCATTTTTTATGAGTAGAAAAATGAAACATCAATGTTGTAAAGCAGTATCTAGCACACTCTTCCCAACACAAACACAAATAAAGTAAGATTTACTTCACGTGATACGATCGTTTCAAGATCCCATCGGTACCCGTGGCACTGGCACTAAATCAACTTATGCTACCATGTCTATTTAATTTAGTTTCAATTAACTTTTACTTTTTCCATAAACTTAATTATTTTCTTAATTGATTCTCTGATAAACTATTTTGATATATTGAATATTTAAAATTTTAATTATGTTTTTATTATTTAATTTTTCTATTAGTTTAATTGTTTAGCGTAAATTTACAAGTCAAAAACTATTATTTAATTTAGTAATGTAATCGACATAATGATTCGACTTTTGTTACTGGACACTCTTATTTGATTTAAATTTATTGTAACATTTTATTATTTATTTAGTGTGTAAAATCTTTTATCTGATATAAGTATGATATCATTTCACTATAAAAGAAATAAAAAAAAATTATTGATAGAGAAAATTAGTTGATAATCACAAAAGTTTAGTGATAAAACAAAAGTATCATGATTTATCAATAATTGAAAATTTGTTAGTAAAATATTTCTTGATAAATTTTATTGTTGGATAAAAATGTTTATCAATAATTACCATTTACTAAAAATCTATAGGTTATTATTTGTTTTTAATTATCGATGTGTAAATTTATTAATAATTATTTATTGAAAAATATTTGTTAGTAATTATTCATGAATTATTTTGTTAGTAAAATTTAATAATAAATATTGTAATTTGATTTTTTTATTCTTTTTCATTTGTTTCTCATTTGTTTCTAGTTTAAACTCTCACATGTTTCTTATATTTTTGTAAAAGAATTTCGAGTGAGTTTTTTTTTTTTTAAAATGGTTTCAATTGAATTCTAAAATTTTGATAAATTATAACAATTAAGCCATTTTTTTTAGTGATAAAAAACGACGTTAAAACGTGATGACTTGATGTACAGTAAATATGCTGAGGTGGATCACTTTATTACATCAAAATAATTAAATTAGGAAAAAAAATTTAGCCCAACAACATTGAACATGAGTCTCTAGTCCAAAACCCTAACACCCTGCCCCTCCCTCACCGCCTTCCTCCGCTGCCGCTTCTTCGTTTAAGCCAAGATCCCCAAAATCTTCATGCTTGCCCTCAGTTCCACCATGACCGAAGTGTGTGTTGCTTTTGCTTCGGGTGTTGTTTCCACCGTCGTTGGGGATGACAGTTCGATGTGGGTGTGGGGAAAGTCCAAATGCGGTCAACTTGGGCTTGGTGAAAATATCACCGAGGCTCTTTGTGCCTACTAAAGTTGAAGCACTTTTTGGAGAGAACGTCTCAAAGGTATTATTTTTCCACTTCATTCCCTGCTTCAATTTGTAACCAGCTTAACTTGTCTCTTCAATTATTTCTTTGGTTGAATTTGGACAAATCTTGTTTGGATGGGGGCATGCTCTCGCTTATACTACGGATGGAAAGTTGTTTGGATGAGGTTATTCTACAGACGATAGGATAGGCAAAATGAGTAATCAGTTTTAGACATCTCCGTTGAAAGAGTGGACATGCACATTCCCTTGCTCTCGCGTCCAAAGGAGAGTTGTGGTTATGGGGCTCTGGTAAAAGCAGAAGAGTTGGATGGGTTAGTTCTTGTGACCAAGTGGAGCCATTTTGCCTTGATTCTTTGAAGGGTTTTCAAACTTTACAAGTCGTGGCAGGGTTTGATCATAATCCGATTCTAGTTGCTGGCTGATTTGGCTTCAACATATACCTTGATGTTAGCGCTAGACCTAGAAAATTTAATTTGGAGAGAAAGGAAAAATGACAAATAGTCTTTTATGCTTAAACTTATAGATGGACTACCGTTGGGTCATGGGATCTAGTCTGTTCCGTCGGATTACTCCTGCAGATTTGGAGGTTACGGCGCAAATCACGCTTCTGGTTCGAATGAGAGGATGCGCAAAGAAGCTTCAGAATTTGGGTCTGGGTGTTGTGCGTTTTTTGGGTTTGCCTCTTTGCAAGTTTTCGTGACCTCTATGGCGGTTGGTTTTGGTGCGACGGCAAGAGTGGCGTGATTTGCTCTAATTGGGTTTTGTGCAAGTTTTCAGTGTAGTGGTTGCCATGGGCTAGGTGGATTGTGGTTGAAGGTTGTGGTGTGATGATTTCTGCGATGGCTGGTGGTGGCCATGAGGGTGGTAGCACAAGGAAGGAGAAAAGTTTCTGTTTGGAGAATATGATGCTGATGTGGCAGTTGTTATGGCAGGGGTGATGAGTTGGCATGTTCTGAATTTAATACATAATGACACGTCCTCTAAAAAAGATTACAACTTAGCATCTACTAACATCGTCTATCAACACTGAATGGAAAACGCTTAATTGTTACGATTTTCAAAAACTTAGGACTCAATTAAGACTATTTTCAACAAGAGGGCCCACTTGAGATTCTTCTACAAATATGAAGATCATCCGAGGGTTTAAATATTTTTTTTCTTCTTCTTTCTCTTATCTCTCCTTTGTTATCATCGTTGTCGAGTTCATTGTTGTCACCATGTTTTTCGTTGTCATCATTACATCTGTCACCTTTGACCCATTCTCCTTCTTTCCCTCCTCTTCGTCCCCCCTCCTCATCCTTCTTTGTTGTAGTTGGTTCTGTTGCCACCATTGTCGCCGCCACCACGATCGTTTCCTCTTTCTTCTCTTCTTATTTTTCATCTTTATTTAATTTATAATAAATATTTAGTCAAATTTATTAGGAAAATTGATGACCATTTTCCTAACGGATTTATCGACAGAATTACCAACATAAAAATGCGTACTTTAAATGTTAGGTAAAAACTTCAACTCTAATGAAGGTGATTGTTGAATGGATACTAATGGAAGTATAAGAACATCAATATGTATGTCAACAACTATTGGAATCACCTCACCTGAAAAAAATCTAGAACTATAAATTAGTTATTAATTTCAGTAAAGACAAATATAAATATGGATAAAAGTTCATTGTCTTTCATTAATAAACTCAAGTACATCAAGAAAATTCATCAATGAATGTTACAAAATAAGTGACATGAATTGGTCCCCATGTATCATAATGAGCAGTAGAAAAATAAAGGTTTAATACCTATTTTGGTCCCTCGGTTTGTAGGGTCTGTTCAAAGTTGTCCTCCTTTTTTTTCAAAAGTTCACTAACATCCTATATTTTGCAAAAACGGTTCACGTTAGTCCTTTTTGCTTATGGCGTTAAAAAGACTAACTGCATAGCTGCCCAACTGGCAAAAAGTTGATGACCTATTCACTTATTATTGATGTGGCACTGCCACATAATTTGAGGTGTACATTTTGAGAATAAAAGTAAATGACGTGGAAATATTCAATGTCTGGTACAGGCGCAGCTCAATACGGTGAACCCGTAAACGGTGAAGTTCGCCTCCCGCCGCTCCCATCAAAGGCGTTACGAAGCAGGTTTGTGTAGTTATTAGGGTTTGTAAAGTTTGTAAGTTAGGTTGGTTCCTCTCCTATTCAATTCTCTCTGTAGTGGTAGGTGTGCAAACCATGTGATTAACATAGTAAAAAAAGAAGAAGAAGAAAGAAACGACACTATTCAATTATCCCGCCCTCTTTCTTTTCTTGTTTTACGGAGTAAGAATATGAAAAAATCTAATATTTAGACACCAAACTAATAAGGTATAAAGACTTACAGAGAAAAACACAAGCCTTTTGTCATTATTATTCAACATATTTTTAGTAAAACAATAACAGCGTGTATTTTCAATCACCTCGTCACAATTGAAATCGTCACTACAAATAATGCTTCTTTATCTGCCAACCCAAGTATGCTAAAGCAGCCCCCACATCAAAAAGCTTTCGCACATAACTAATTTTCTCTGTAAGCACACGATCCTACCATTTTTCTTAGTTTTCAAAACTATCCATTACCTTATGGCCTAACATCCTTGGTTTATCCTGTAATCAAACTAAACTCATTCTCCATGGCTTAAGCTATGGTTCTTTCCATGCATTCCATCTATCAAATTACATTCAGCCACTCCATGTTAATTTCTAAACTTTTCCTATCTAGAAACATCATTAACCAAGTCTCCTACCATACACCCACTTTCAAGAATTTATTCACTTTCTTAATGGTTGTAATACCCATACTTTTTACTGCTGGAACAAATAACTAACTTAAAACAACCCCTAAAACTATGAACCATGATCTCATATTTCTAAGTAATTTTTTTAAAGACTTAGGCCACTTAAATTACCAAAATTTTGCATCATAAAAGTGTATGACGAGACATGGCTTCTTTCTTTAATTGAAAGAAAAAACAAAAAACAATATTTCCATAAGATTTGCTAAAATTCTTTCATTGACATTTTAAAGTTTCTTACATTACACCAGTGAAACAACTAATGTGCATGCAGTATCTGAGTTCAAAATAACCTTTTTAATGTTTCTTTGGGAGGACAGAAGTAAAATGCAGAGAGCATTATGTAAATATTTAATGACTTGGTGGAAACTATGCATTTTTCAAACTCCATGACGCCAATGAAATAATAAATAATAACGATTATTTAATTAAAAGAAAGATTGTTGTCCGTAGGTAGAAATGTAGCAGGAAATTGTGAAAAAGCACTGTGTGAAGGAGTGGAGAGTGCAAAAGATCTGATCAAGGCCTATTATAAGGGAGTCGAAGAGAAGGCCTACAAGGTGAGTTAACTATCTGTTGGACACTCAAAAAAACCTACTTTTGGAAGCTGGAAAAATATAAGTGATTATTTTCTAAGATGCCAAACTTGATTGATTACATTGTTAGTCTTGAACCTATTTGTTAGAAGGGCTGAAATTTGCAATAGGTTGTTATGCGCTCTGTTAATATGTTCCTTAATGTGATCAAATTTTCATTTTCAAATTTTCAAATCGGTATTATCTAGCTCTGATTAAACATTAAACATTAGGAGAATAGTTGTGAAATGAAAATAAGAATAGTTGGTGTCTGGTCAAAGGCTAACAAGTCACTAAATTTACATTTGCATAAGTAGTACTACTGCAATTCAAAACTCAGTTGTAATCTCCTTCTTCTCTCTATCAATTGCAGTGTCAAATTTTTTGCCTGAGTTCTCTACCATACTATTTTTTCTTTCTAAAGATAAAACTTCTTCAAGACACCTTTTTCTCATTTTTCGTCATTTCCACCGTCATCGTGAATTTCCTTTTCCTTGCGATCTGAAAGCACGAGAGAAAGCTTCGTTCAACCTCAATTTCCTCTTTCTTCAACCTCAATCACACAATCTGCACAAAAAACCCTAGAATCCAAAATCAGGAAACTCCTAATATGCAAAAACCCAAATTGCAACATCACTCCACCATGTGAGGAATGTGAATATCCTTTGCCCCATGTCTTCGAACAAACCACGTTGTTGAACGAACCACGATGTTGAACAAACCATGAACTCAATCTCAACACAAATTGAAAGCAGATTGTTGAACCCCAAATCGCTCCAATTCACCAATTGGTTTTATTCTAAAGGTACTTTCACGTCTATAATCCCTAAATTTCACGCCCTAATTTTAACGCTCTGTTTTACATTTTCCACATCATTTTAATCCTAAACGTAATTAACACCTCAAATTACGTGTCAGTGCCATGTCAATAATAAGTGAACAAGTCATCAACTTTTTGCCAGCTGGGCAACTCTGCTGTTAACCTTTTTAACGTCGTAAGCAAAAAGGACTAACGTGAACCGCTTTTGCAAAAGATAGGATGTTAGTGAACTTCTGAAAAAAAGGAGGATAACTTTGAACAAACCCTACAAACTGAGGGACCAAAATAGGTATTAAACCAAAAATAAAATTACATCGTGTTTTTAACTTTTTAGGAAAGAAAGATCTAACATGTTTTCCGAACCAAAAAGATTCACAATCTAAAGCTTGAATGTGTTTGAGATTTGAAACCATCATCTTCAACTTGACAAACTTGGGTGGCCCAAACGATTATGCAAAAGTTTTGAGGCAGAAGTTGTAAAATAAGATACTAAGGAACTTGGCTTTAGGAAATAAAGACCCCGTGACTCAAGTCATTCTCCAATCAGATGATACACCAATGTTGTTGTATAGAAAATAATTAACAATAAAGGTTAGAAAACAATTTAAAGAACGAGTTAGTTGACTCAGAGATTAAATTGTAAGCACAATGAGTAATGTACAAAACAAAATTTAAATTTAGTGATGGAGATAAGGAAAATTTGTCAATTCCATGATACCACTTATGATCCATTGAAAACAATAATGAAATGAGGAATTTTTGGAGAGGAAATGGAGAAAAATGAAGAAATGTTACAGAGTCATGGTCTGAGGCACCTAAATCAAGGATCCATGGACTATGACCTTCCATAGATTAAAAAATGCATGGAGTCGATGCATCTAATATTGAAGAGGATTCATCAAGATTAGTAGATTTTCCAAACTTGTACCTAAAAAATTCTTGGTGCTCTTCATAAGAAATTGTAGATTCTAAATTATCATATTTAAACATATGAGTAGCTTTTGTTTTGGAAAATAATGCAGGGAATAATATTTTTCTTGGATATAACCCATTATTTTACAATATGAGCATTAAGGATGCCCACTTCGGCCACCACATCCTGCTTGGTTGCTTGACCTCCTTTCCCTCGGGTGTTAGCATTGTTGATGTTTTCAATAATATCAGTTAAATTTTCATCTTTTAACAGGATATGCACCCAAAGAAGTCTAGTGACTAAGGTTTCCATTAAAGGTATTTGACCACCAACTAAAATTTGTCCCAAATATGATCAAAATCTTAGTGTAGGCTTTTCAAAATTAGAACCATGTATAACGTATAAGTTTTTTATTGATATCCTCCAATGAGTCAAACATAAAAAATATCTTTAATTCTTCCACTATAGTATGAGCCTTTGCTACGCGTGAGACAATTTCATGATTGGTTTGTGTGAGAGAGGATACTCTTTGAGTTGCACCAAAGAGACATTGAATGTGATTAGCAAAAATATCTTGCATCCTTTTCCAAAATGGAAGAACATGTCTTAAATGGTCTGAAAATCTCTAAAACGTCTTGTTCAACTTATTGCCATAAAACAACACATAACTATGCAATTTATGTCACTAAGGTTTGTCTTCCTTCGAAATAGTAGAGATATCTAAATGATCATGGTATCCTTAACCTAGAAACTACAACTCCATGAAAGCGATCATGATAAATAATTTTTCCAATTAAGCTTTAATATGGTAATAGTCAATTTAGCATGGAAAGGGGAAGCCATTCCAAATATTTGAGGAGGGAAATAACCCTAGCATTGAAGGAAAGGAAAAACACTAGTCTTGAAGGGAATTGTAACACCCTAAAATTTCACTGTAAAAAAAAACGTATATACTTCTAACCACAATTCACATAAAAAAATTTCATCATTTATTAAACTTTTTAAAATTTTATAGATAACAAAAATCACACTATTTACATCAAGTGTTATTGTAATAGAATAAAATACACCATTCAGAAAAAAAATTCTTAAACTTTATTTTTCCAACTCTTCTTACCTTTAGAGTTGTGCATCATCTTGACTCTCCCGAATCTTCCCACTCTTTATAATTATTACACTCTTTACAAATGTATTTATAAGATACAAAGAAAAACAAAACACTTACCTTAAACCCTAATATGAGAACTGGAACATGAAAATAATAATAAAAGAAAACATACATTTCAACAATATGATCATAACATTTTTCAAACACTTAAAGAAGTTAATATAATATTTTCAAAAATTAATAGTGATAAGTATAGGACAGAAAAAAAAATAGTATAGTTGCGTTCATTTACAAAACTTTAAAAATGACAAACATAATTTGCTCATGATTTTCGTATATAAGCAAATCATTTCCCCTATCTATCTATCTATCTATCTATCTATCTATATATATATATATATATATATATATATATATATATATATATATATATATATATATATATATATATATGTGTGTGTGATTAATATGGTATTTGTTGTTGTGTCTTGTATCTTCTATTTTAATTTTTAACCATAGTGTGTAGTATATATAATCTTATCATTGTAATGGGTTTTTGAATGTTCCCTGCATTCATATCTTCGTACCCTACACGGAATATGGTTGGGCTTTTAAAGCACAGGAAAGAAATGTATCTTCAGAAAAAAGTACATGATTCATAAGTTGACTTACCCTTTAAAAAGATCACGTTTGTTAGGTACGATTGGTGCTTTTTAAAGTCTTCTATTAAATGAAAGGAGCGCTTTTGAAAACTAGCACCTCATTTAACAACGGTCTCTTTCGGCAATGATAAACCAGTAGTTGAAGTTTTGGCTCAGAAGCCAATTTAATGGTCTTAAAACCCTAATCATAATATTTTACTTTTGAACATGTTTATCTATAAACTTTAACTTTATTAGATCAAATGGTGAATCATTAAATCATGGGACGACTTTAGATTATGAGTGTTTATTGGATCGGGATATTCGATAACTTAACTTGATAGATAAACTTTATTCTAATAAGATTTAGTTGAGTTTAATTTGTAATTAGGTCAAATTTTACTCAATTCAAGCTAATTCACTCTTATATAAATTCAGCGATTGGTTTAATGTGATTATTCAAGATCCAATGAGATGATAGGTGCGTTATGGACAAACTGTTATATATATATATATATATATATATATATATATATATATATATATATATATATATATATATATATATATATATATTCATGTTTTAAACTAAACTAATTTAGACAGATTTGTCATGCTTAAAACCTTCAATTAATTTTTATAACAATGTTTAACAAAAAAAAGAGAATTTTTAAACATATTTACCTTATTAACTCATTCCATTTTAACCAATAGTGGATTGAATTAACTTGAGTTTAACATAAAAAATATATAAAAACTCAAAGTCAACATTTCTCTTTGTGAGTTACATAATGAATTTACTTAAATCCTACTTAACCCAATCGATAAACACTCCTAATTTAAGTTCTAGTAAAACTACTCGATAGTAAAATTAATATATAATAATTAAAAAGATATATTATGATTATAAATATTGGAATAAATGTTATTTAGTATTATTGTAATGATATATTAATATGTGCTTGTTTGGAAACAAAAATATATGTTTGTGTGTGGAGACTTAACAAAAAGTAGGGGACTTCGCCGTACGACTATTTGAGTATGAAAGTGAAACCTGAGGACTCTACCCAGGAATAAGGTGGGGAGTGAACTTCGTCCATAAAACTCTTAGTGAGCAAGAGGGGCTTTAGATCCAAAAGAATGAATGACTGGTAAACTTTGTGCGGTGGTACAACTAGTGAACTTCGCCCATAAGTTTCTTCGAGAGAGTAGTAGAAAGTAAACTCCGTTTGTAAGACTCTAGAAGTAGTGAGGAGTTCACTCTTATGGTGAGCGAACGGTTGGTCCGCTACATCTGTGAGTTGCAATTGAGAACTTGATATTTGTTTACTAGTTCTCAGAGACTGAAAGACTGAAAAACTCTTTAAGATGAATTAACAATTATGATTGTAGTTTATCAGGTAGCTTTGTATTAGCCCATGCCTTGCGTTGACACCATTTATGGGTTGAATTGGTTGCATTGTTGCTTTAATAACATGATTTAAGTTACAATATGATCACGACTCGGGTTAAAATGTTGGTTAATGGATATGATGTGATATTTTTATTATTTACTTGTGAATTGCGATTGTAAGGTTGGTTGTTTATATGTTAGCTCACCATTCTATTTTGGTGGTTGTGGTTTCCACCTATGATAATCATATTTTATACATGATCACATGATAATACATATATTGAGGTAGATATACGACATTAAGGAAAGTAGTTAATATTGTGAGATATTTAAGACAATATTTTAGTTTTAGTTTTTTTTTCTAATAAAATATATGAGTTGATATATGAGTTGGAATGTGTAAAATAATGTAAATTTACAACTCAAAACATATGACTAATATCTACTTTTAAACTCCTTTGTGTAGAAAACACAATCAAAAACTTCATTTGGAAAGGTAGGTGGCTAGCAATAATATAAGAACTTTGAGAACATATAAATGGGATAACTTTTAAATAAAAGGGTTGACCATGAAGAAATTTTTGGTTTAACAGAGAGGAGTGTATGGTCTTAGATGAAAGACAAGATTCCACATATTAATTTTTGTGTAGTGATTGGTGTTTATATCATTCTTTATGCTTAAAATCTTTGTGAGCTGGTAATCTTTATATATGTTATAAGTATTTTAGGCGTAACAATATTGCACTGGCTAAAGGAAGGTTTGGAACATAGATACAGGGGGTATGATAAGAAACTTTAAAGATACACCCAAATTATGCATAAAGCTACGAGGAAGCATTGAAACACCAAATTTAACTACTTTAGGAAATTAGGGTGTTAGCTTATTTCCTTTTTATTTTGTTTGGTGAGCTACATAGTAGACTCTTTTTGGTTAATCTTACCATGAAATTGAACAAGTGCCAAGTCCTTATGTGTTTATATTTGTGTGCAATCATATATTTTTTGTGGGTCTTAAATTATTAGTTGACCTATATGTTAAGCTTGCTCATGTGAGAAGTTTTTATTTGTTATAGTTTCTCTATTGAACTCTTTAAACATCTTATCCAATGACTAATATCTACTTTTTTTTTAAATGGTTACCATACTCCTTAAGTGCTCTATATTTATAAATTTATTCTTTTTTATAAAATGAAAAATCAAATATCCTTAGGTGATTGTTCCGTGACTAGAATTAGTCCTCTTTATGTGATTATTTTGTAAAAAAAAGTCACATAATCGAGATCGAATGGTTTAGATTTGTTAAGAAGTGGACTTTAAGCCTAACTCAAACCACAAAATCGGCTTGTAAGATGAGGTTTGCACCCACTTATATATTATAAATTGATCTTATCTCTAGTCGATGTGGGACTTCCAACACACCTCCCTTACACCGAGGTATAAACATCATCTCGAGCGTGAGACTAGAGATTAATGGGTGGTCCGATGACGACCCGATAGCATGTGAAACAACATGTCCAACAAATAACAAATATTGTTAGGATAGACTCTAACCATAGCTCTAATACCATGTTAAGATGTAGACTTTAAGCCTAACTCAACCCACAAAATCGGCTTGTAAGGTGAGGTTTACACCCACTTATTTACACACACACACACACACACACATATATATATATATATATATATATATATATATATATATATATATATTATAAATTAGCCTTATCTCTAATTGATGTGAGACTTCCAACAAGAAGAAATAATTTTTTTTTAATTTGTGCCACATTCAAATGCATGTTTTATTCAAGAAATAGGGAGTTTGAATATCCCTTCCGACGCACATTTGGATTTGGAAGAATCACCTCTATGAGTCAAAAGAAAAACGTATCATGTATAATTTTCTTGTGTGAATGACTCATATAAGACCTCTCCCATGACTCTTTTAACAAGTTTCCAAATAGCCATTTTATACATACAAAGTTATTATAATTTAGGTATGAAGACATTTGGTTATAACTTTAATTTTGATAAAGGTAAATCGGTTTTAAGTCAGTTTTCATATTTCTTTTATAATGATTAATAGATTTAGATTTTTTATATCACTCATATATATATATATATATATATATATATATATTATATATATATATTTGATTCTTTAGCCAATGTAAAAAATGCTGATTATAGTCATACAAAATTTTATTTTATAAAATTAAGTTCAAGAAAACTATTGTAGATGCATACAAACCAAAAGTACATTAATCTTTACATGATTGGTAAAAAGTTATAAGAAAATCGAGAATAGTTGAAAATGCACCAAAACATATGTTGAGTGATGCTTTTATAGGTAGTACCTAAGACCTAGTTATGAAAAAGGCAGATACAATTAAGCAACCCAAGTTGTCCTTTATTATAAATTTCAACTCTATTGAGACCTTGCCAACTCTTTACCAACACGATGGATTCTCTAGTTTGAGTGGGTGATCCTATAATAACATTACCACCATTTCAGAAGATCTTATCCATTTATTACTATTTTAAAAAGAAAAAAAAATCAGAAGTTAATGGTAGAATGATAGAAGAAGTTCACCATCTCACTTGTTTCTCTAATGCAGAAAATTCGATTCCTAGTTGGAGTGGAGTTGCCAAACTTGACCCCAAAGGGGATATAGTCTTATAGATTTGATGTGACTTTAGTGACTCTAGCAAGTTGTTGTATTTTACCTTAAAAATAATTCAAAGATAGATAAAAGTTATTGTATTTAAAAAAATTTAATATTACATGGCATTGTTTAATGAGGTAGGGAAAGTAATTCAAGTTAAGATGAAAAAGTTAACCTAACTTCAAGAATTATCATATCTAGAATCATTCTAGGTGGTAATTCGTTTGAAATGAGTGTGTCCTAAAAGAAAATAGAGATTTAGTTTTAAAAAAAAGTTGGTAGAAACCAAATTATTGCCAAATTGTGATTATTCCCTAGAAAAATTTGAATCCAACTTTCTTCATTTGCATTTATATATACTTTTGATAAAACTCATCTTCTTACATACTTTTGTAATTAATTATTACGTATTTAGTTTATACATTATATATATGTTTGGATATCAGTATTTTGATTATTTATTATCTATATATATATATAATTATGTTTGTTATTATCAATACTTTTATTAATAAAATTTCTTATTAATACTAATTACGATATTTTAATCTAAAAATAATTTATAAAGTTTACAATAACCTAAAAATTAAAGTAATACTGTTTTTAACCAATGTTTTATTGGAGCAAAGTTTATTTTAGATTTCTATGGTGTCCATGTACACCGTAAAAAGTTAAAACTAGAAAAGAAAAAAACATTAGGTATGGAAATATTTCGTATATTTAAAAAGAAAAAAAAAAGAGAAGAAGCATATTTAAGAAAATTTAAGTATTTAACGACAAGTTTAATATTAGTGATCATATACATTGTTAAAAGTAAAGAATGGAAAAATATAATAGAAAAAACACTACTACTTAGAATCTTCGAAACACAAAAGGCATTCAACAATGTGATTTTAAGGTAATCTTTTGATACTGAAAAACAAATCAGATACTCATATGAATTTAATTAACCATATGTATTTAATATTTTTATTGTAGTTGATTAGTCTCATTTCTTTCCATTATACTAATATATAATTTTAAATACATACATTATTATCAAATTAATAAT